>NW_023270320.1:33496190-33548980 GCF_011800145.1 Mirounga leonina | reverse complement strand
CGTCATCACGCGGACGTCATCACGCGGACGTCATCACGCGGACGTCACTCCCCTCCATCTCCTCAGGTAGGTGTTTCATCTCACAAGAGGGGCGAGGGCAGTGAAATAAGGCTTTGTGAGAGTGGGAGAGAGAGAGCGCGCGCACATTCACATTTGTTGCGGCGGAGTTGTTTTGTTCTGCTTTATTACTGGTATCGTTGTTAGTGTCTTACTGAGCTTAACCGATGAGTTACACTCGTCGTTCACGGATTTCGGGAAAAACGTAGTATATGCAGGGCCCAGTGCTAGCACAAAGGTCCCATGCATGGTACCTTTGCCCAGTTTTGCCCCATGGTAACATCTTACATAGCGGTCGGTAGGAGAAATACAGGCCCCAACAGGCTTCGCAAGGTTTAAAAGGACAAAGAGACGAATGTCCCCAGTGTATTGCGGTCTCCGTTAACCATTTAGTGAGCTGGCACGGGAGAATAATTTTCTATATAAATGAAATACTTTTTATTCGATGTAACCTGTAAAGTCACTGGACAAGGAGGTGATTTCCAGCAATACACTTTCCCAAATTTCTTGATTTTAAATATTTCTTTACAGTAAAATGTTTCAGTGCCAAACTATTTCACAAAGAGCCTTCAGGGCACTGTCCTCTGTGCAGACTCTACACCTCGATGCCCTGGCATTTCATTTCACCCTCACGAAGTGGACGTTCCTCACCAGGCGCAGGTGTGTTCTTGTGAAAAGCTGTGGAAACATCCGGTCGTTGTGATGGGCTTTTCCGCAAATGCGGGTCTATTGCTGATTCCTGGAGCTCTGGCGCCCCCTGGTGGTGCAGTTGCGGAAAACAGGTTCTAGTTCAGCATTTCCTGCCGCACAGGATGGCTGGTGAAGGTTCGCAATTCACAACACCGAGGAGCATAAAGAAAAATTACCCGTGAGAATGTGCACTTGTCAGTTCATTTAGTCTTACCTCACAAAAAATTTGCTAAAATCTTTGAGGGTGTTGAGGCAAGAGGGAGCAGCATCTAATCTCATAAATTGAGAGAGGACTCGAAAACCAGTATCATGGGAGGAAAAGTACAGATCTTTGAGAGGTCCTACCAGAAACCAGTCTGTTTTATCACATGCGTGTGCACGGTGCAGTAAATCCCCTCTCACTGAAACGAGGCAGGTAAATTTTAAAACATCACTGACGGGTGCCTGGGTGTCTCAGTGGCTGAAGCATCTGACTCTTGGTTTCGGATCAGGTCATGATCCCAGGGTGGCGAGATCGAGCCCCTTGTCGGGGTCTGCGCTGAGCGTGGAGCCTGTTTAAGATTCTCTCTCTTCCGCTCCCTCTGCCCCTCCCCCACTCCAAAAAATAATTTAAAAATAAAATATCATTGGAAATTAGATTAAAAACAAACCCACTAAGGGTATGCAGAAACTCTGAACTACAAACTGTCAACGGTAGACACGTGTGAAAGCATTTTACTTTCATCCTTTTTATGGTCTTAGGTTTTAGAGAGAGCTCCTTTCAATAGCATAAAGACGGGTTTTAAAAATGCAGTCTGAAGTTCTCTACCTTTTCCTCGGTGGTTATATGAAGGTCAACTTAATTCGACTTACTCTCTCTTCTTTGTACTTTACGTATAATCTATGCTTATTTTCTATGCTTATTTTTTGCTTATTTTTGCTTATTTTTTGCTTATTTTTTTATTAAGACTTTTTGTCTTATTTAATTTTTATTTAATTTTTAATTCACTGATCTTTAAAAAATCAGGTAAACCATGATATATTATCATGCATATGTAACAAATTCCTAATGATTCTTAAATTGATACTTGGGAATGTAAAGTCCAAAGAAATGTAGGCTCGGTGAGAGCTGGGGTTTTGTCTCTGCCCACTGCTATATTCCCAGCAGCTAGAAGAGTTGCAGGCGTGCGTGGGCCTATGAACACTAGCCATTTTCACTTGCTTGTGGCCTACATGCTGTTGCTGTCCATCGTTATCTATTTATTTTTTTAAATTTAATAACATAAATGTGATACCACCCTCATCATCACTACAAACAGCTTTGTTTAGATTTACTGATATATTTACCGGTTTCTTTTTGGTTTTGTTTTTTCTTTTTTTAAGATTTTATTTATTTATTTGACAGAGGGAGACACAGCGAGAGAGGGAACACAAGCAGGTGGAGTGGGAGAGGGAGAAGCAGGCTCTCCGCTGAGCAGGGAGCCCAATGTGGGGCTAGATCCCAGGACCCTGGGATCATGACCTGAGCTGAAGGCAGATGCTTAACGACTGAGCCACCCAGGCGCCCGGGCCAGGATGTTACTTAAAGTAGGAAACCTTATCATAAGAGATTTCTTAGAAACCCAATTCTTCATGCTAGATTTGGTTTGCTGATATTTTATTTAAGACTCTTGCAGCTACGTTCACGAGTGAGATTGGCTTCCTGTAATTTACCTGTCTTGTACTGACTTTCGAGTTTGGGTAATGTATCAGTTAAACTTTGATCGCTCTGAGTGTTCTAGAATGAGGAATTTTTTTTTTTTTTAAGATTTTATTTATTTATTCATGAGAGACAGAGAGAGAGAGAAGCAGAGGGAGAAGCAGGCTCCCAAGGAGCAGGGAGCCCGATGCGGGACTCGATCCCAGGACCCTGGGATCATGACCTGAGCCGAAGGCAGACGCTTAACCGCTGAGCCACCCAGGTGCCTCTATATTTACCGGTTTCTTGACTGACCATTGCTTCGTGCTTTTTTTATCTTTCCGAAGTTGGTCTGTTCAATGTTCCTTTGATGAAGGACTGATGTTTGCTCTTAGTTTTTATTTATCAAAATATACATTGTTTTGTCCGTGTTGTTAAAAAGTGTTGCTGGATGATTGATTCCAGATTGGCTGTTATTTTCTCCCAACACTGTGAAGATTTTTGCTCTAGGCTGAATTCTTCTGTTGAAATCCTAATGCCCATGTGATGGTGTTCAATGGGCCTTTAGGTGATTAGGTCTCAAGGACAGAGTCCTATGAACGAGATTCGTATCCTGAGCCCCTGCTGCCCTGTGAAGATACACAGAAAAGTCAGTTACCTAGAAGGGGCCCCTGATCTCAGATTTCCAGCCTCCAGAACTCTGAGAAATACATGTTGGTTATTTGTCAGATATCCAGTCTGTGGTGTTTTCTTGCAGTGGCCCTAACAGACTAAGCTGTATTATTTCTCTATCTTCTGCCTTGTGTTCTAGCTTCTGAGAATGTACCTGTTAGTCTAATCATTTTATCTTATTCTGCATTTCTTTCTTAAATCTTCTCTGTGATAGAAATTGTATTTTCTGTGTCTGTGGATTCATTTATTTTATGGATTCTGGAAGACTCCCACTAATTGTCTTTTAAATACTGCCTTTTGGGCGCCTGGGTGGCTCAGTTGGTTAAGCGACTGCCTTCGGCTCAGGTCATGATCCTGGAGTCCCAGGATCGAGTCCTGCATCGGGCTCCCTGCTCAGCAGGGAGTCTGCTTCTCCCTCTGACCCTCCCCCCTCTCATGTGCTCTCTGTCTCTCTCATTCTCTCTGTCTCAAATAAATAAATAAAATCTTAAAAAAAAAAATACTGCCTTTCTCCTCTCCCTGTGGGATTCTGGTAGACATGTCACACCACACCCTCTCTTCCAGGGCTCTTTAGCTTTTCATTCATGTTTTGTTCTCTCGTGGTTTATTCTGGATATTTTCTTCCAATCTGTATCTAGGTCACCAATCCTCTTTTAATCTATGGCCAATCTGCTCTTTAACCCACCTATGGAATTCTTATTTTCTTTCTTAAAGTTCTAATTTGTTCTTTTATAATTTCCATGATCGTTTTATTTTATTTTTTTAAGATTTTATTTCTTTATTTTGAGAGAGAGAAAGAACGTGAGTGGAGGGAGGGCAGAGGGAGAAAGAGAATCTGAAGCAGGCTCCACGCTGAGCAGGGAGCCCGACGTAGGACTCGATCCCAGGATCCCGGGATCATGACCTGAGGGGAAGGAAGATGCCCAACCGACTGAGCCATCCAGGTGTCCCTGAAGCTAGCTTATATTTTCTTAAGGGCTAGGAATTTGTTTTACTTTATCTAGGATTTTGTCATATGGCCACAGGAGGGCTTCTTAGAGGACCTAGTTCAATATGATGGCAAATAAAGATGTGTAGGAGAAAAAACTTGCTGGAGCAAAAACAGAGCCCTTAGCAACTTGTATGGAGCCGTTGATCTGGTACATGCGTTTTTTTTTTTTCTCTTTTTCTTTTTCCCAATAAGCAGAGAACGCCAGAAGTTTGCTTTTACACTAAAGTACGCTTTACTATCTTGCCTCAGGGCATCAGTGTTTTTCTCCGCCCGCTATAATTTAGTCAGCAGAGAGTCTCCTTCTATCACTATCCATCTTGTAAGATGGATAATACTGATTTAGTACTTTGGCGACATTATGTTGATAGAACTTTGTGAGCCAGATAGCGTATTTATATACATGCATATGACAGGGTGGGAGCTCTTTCCCACAGATTTCTGGGACCTGCCTGTATGGTGAAGTGTTCAGGGATTCAGAAATCTGGGTCATGATAATATATCCACCTTTAAAGTGAAAGGCAAATGGCAGCCCCTGGTACCTGCTACCACCATGCAAAGCAACCTTTCTTCTTGGACACCTTTGGTTTAGGAGGCAGCATATACCATATTTAGGTGCTGTTCCAATCCAAATACTCAATATACCAGTAAGTCACAGGCTGGTAACTCTGTGGCCCAGAATCAAAGAAGATCCTTCAGTTTGCTCAGTTGGCTCTGCACCACTTCTGCCAATGGATCGGTGGTGGTGGGAGAGTCCGCATCTGACTGGGATGCTGTGCGGAGCCTGTGGTGGGCTCTGGGAGGGGAATCAGGGTGGATGCCCCCCAGGGTTTGGGGGCAAAACTATGCTGTCTTCAGGAAGTGAATATTCTTTTGAGAATAATTCTTGGCTTACTATCAGGTTTTGAAATACCAGGTAACTAGGAGATTGGAGAGGCACATCATTAAATAAGTTTTTTTCTGATCCTCTAAGTCTCAAAATCATTACAGTTCTCCAGTATTAAACAGAAGGGGTTATATGGGATCCAAAAAGCCCTGAATGAGCTAAAAAGCTCATTGCCGTCCATCCCTTTCTCAATCCATGTCTGTGACCTTATATTGAGTTATCTGAGGGGAAAAGAAATGAACCTACTTTACAGATGGTGCTACATGACCTTCTGGCATTAGTTAGGAGTGACAGGCTTTTAGTATTACAGTATTCGGAGACAGCCTTCTGGATGGTGAAGGAGGAAATCTGAGTGACCTGATATTTAAGTAGCATGTCTCATTCTCCTCTTTCCTTGGCCAGAGAATGTAAGAAGTATGGATCTGCACCAGTTCTTGGGGACTTGCTTATGGTTTGGATGGTTGGTCAGCATCTGGAAGAAGTAAATTTGGAAAATAGGTGACAAGTGAGCTTGGGGAAGACTATGTGCAAGGACATCCAAGAACGTGCAGAGAATGTGGAAACATTAGTGACTCGAGTAAATGCTTGCTGAAGGGCTCTCACCGAAGACGTAGCTCCTTACGACCAAGTGTAAAGGATGACTTGTCTTGTAGCTGCTAGTTCTGTCTTTACCTTCTCCAGTTCTTGTTTAGTGGGTTTAGGATAAAGTGGCCATTGTTAACAAGGATGGTGGTTTTTCATGGGTTTAACCCCAAAGATCCCTTGTGCTTGCCAAGTGAGAGGTGGCCACTACCCCTGGTTTTTGCTCAAGAGTGCCAGCAGCATTGACCAATGCATGGCCCCCAACATGGCATCCTGTCCCAAGGAGGATGGGAGGCAATTGTGTCACCTAGGGGTCACTTGGTTGTACTGGACCACCTCTAGTACGGAGAAAGCAGGGATTTGCCGTCACTGGAGTGGAAACTTACTTTGAGTACAGCTTTATGAGGACTGATCTGTAGAGCCACCCGACAGAGAGCATTTGCAAGTTGGTGGTACTTCCTGGTAGGATACCATACATACTCAGAACCAGCATTCAGTGCTGGCTTTCATGGCCATTACCAGGGTCTAGGAATGAAGAGGGAACTGGGAGTGAGCTTTCACGTTTATACCCATGACCCATTGGTACTTCTTGTCCTTCTCATGTCTGTTCTCATGACTTAGGCTGTGCTACTCTAGAAGTGCTACTTGCCAGGGGACAAGTGCCCCCACTGCAGACCTGACAGCCCCCCCAAAGTAACAAAGATGATTCTGTTGAACTGAAAGTTGAAAGAGCAACCTGGCCCTTTTGAGATCCTCCACCATCGGACGCACATGCTAGGAGGAGGTTTTACTCTTCTGACTGAGAAAATTTATCTTAATTATCAAGCAGAAATATGGTTGCAGGGGCGCCTGGGTGGCTCAGTTGGTTGGGCAACTGCCTTGGGCTCAGGTCATGATCCTGGAGTCCCGGGATCGAGTCCCACATCGGGCTTCCTGCTCGGCGGGGAGTCTGCTTCTCCCTCTGACCCTCCCCCCTCGCATGTACTCTCTCTCATTCTCTCTCTCTCAAATAAATAAATAAAATCTTTAAAAAAAAAAAAAAGAAATATGGTTGCAGACCCATGATGAAGCAAGGCAGGAATGTGAGGTCAGAGAGGTTAAATATCCATTGACTCTGGGGCCTTCTTTCGATCAATGTGTCAGAAAATGACAAGCACATTCAGCATACACAGTTTCCTCAGGAAAAGTGAGGATTCCAAGGTGTAGAGAGACAGGGCAATACCTTACTTGCTTTTGGCATATTAAGATGTATTTCTGTTTCCCCAGTTAAGTGGACTTAGGAGTTGCCTTCTTTATTTTACATTTAACTCTTTGTTTCCATCAGGGTTGTCTGGATTAAGCTAAAGTACAAAATATCCCCAAGTTTCAGTTGCTCAATAACAACACATACTTATTTTTTACTCATAATCCAAGGGGGTCCAAGAGAGTGGAGGGGGCTCCGAGTTTTGTAATCCGGGTGGGAGAATTATTTGTAATCTATCCCTGGAGGACAGTACACAATACACAGTTCTCAGTACAGCGAGCCTTCAGGTCTGAAACGGAATCTCCCATAGATCTATATTTTCTTTAGTCTTGACCATGGTTGTTGTCAGGGATAAGGAAAAAGTCTGTCTGTTCCCGTCGGGGCTGTTCTTTCTGGTGCCACTTTATCCAGGCGCTAGTTATTTATCTTCACTAATTTGGTCTTACCACTTCCCAGAATTATCTTAGAAGAGAATCTGAGAGCCACACTGCATAGGAGGGGACTTCTTTTTAATACAGTAGCAGGCATGGGGCCGTAGGGAATGAGGGCTGTGGGAGCCAGGTGTCCTGGATGATTCAGAAAGCAGCAGAGGTAGCAATTCCAAGATAGAGAGGGGTGGTTGTAACACTGGGTTCAGTTTTCCGTCAGTGCACAGATTAAACCAAACACGGGGGTTTGTGCAAGACTGCTGTGGATAAACACACAGCGGCAGAAATAGAGAATAAAAGAAACCCTACATTAAGAACAATTGCTAATGTTCACACGCACACACACAACTTAACCCCTTGCAAGAACATTTATCAATACCTTGTATGATGAGAGAGTGAGTGTTAAGAATAAGCTCACAGATATTTATGTTTTTATAACATTTAGTTTGTTCAGTATATTTCATAAGTGAGTTTAAGTTATTCTTAAGCCAGTAACATTTTTGGTCCAAAAAAAAAAAAAAACAACAAAAACCAAAAGCAGCACTTTTGGTTGATTTCCACTAGATGGTACTATCTGAGTTCAAGATTCAACCTGCTGTATATTTTCATGCAGGACTTTGGCTAATTATAGAAGACATTTACATTGTGTTACTTTTCTCTTCTACATTAATATCAAAAACAATGTCCAGGGGCGCCTGGGTGGCTCAGTCGTTAAGTGTCTGCCTTTGGCTCAGGTCATGATCTCAGAGTCCTGGGATCGAGCCCCGCATCGGGCTCCCTGCTCCGCGGGAAGTCTGCTTCTCCTTCTCCCGCTCCCCCTGCTTGTGTTCCCTCTCTCGCTGTGTCTCTCTCTGTCAAATAAATAAATAAAATCTTAAAAAACAAAACAAAACAAAAAAACAATGTCCAGACCACTGTTAACCATTTTGAAAGTGAAATAACCAAAAATTTTTAGCCCCTGGAAATTTGAAAACACTGTTTACTTCTGAAGAGCTGATATGATATTTTTATCATATGTGGTATTTTTATTGTAATTTATAGAAATGATCTTTTTACCATAAAACACAACTTTTTTGGTCATCTTTACGTGTGTTGTAAGTTGGGATCATAGCTGTTTTCCTCTCTGGGTGAAACAAACAAACTAGGGGCTCCATTTTTCAAAAAAAATTTTTTTTTAGCAGGCGAGAAAACCTCTTGAGTGGCTGTTTGTGTGTAAAAATAGACTACCTCTGAGTACTTAGTTTCACTTCAATTGTCAAAAGACATTAAAACAAAAACAAAATTCTCAACAATAAATAGCACTTCTTTTAATTGCTGAATGGGGAGTACGGTATCTACCGATTCTCTGAGCGTGTTATTCCAGAACAGGGAGCCTGGCAACTCTGCCTGTTTTTCTCTGCCGTGAGTACGCAGCTGGAAGAAATCTTAGGAATTACCTAATCCATCTCAGTCATCAGACAAGCAAAGCGACCGAGGATCTGGAGCGCATTTTAAAGTGTCCTTGGGAGAGGCAGGAACGACAGGCTCTCTTGACTCCTTCCTGAGTACAGTCCGACTGCACTGCAGGTCTTTACAAAATAGTTGCTTCTAGACAGTGTCCAAATGCAGGACCACATTATGAGTAAGGCATCAGGGTCGCCCAGTCAGTGTTTATGGACAATTCCTACTTAATAAAAGTTGCACAGTTAAAAAGTGGCATGAAATGGTCCTGGTGCTGGAAGATACAGACCTGCCATGTCCCTAGGATTGGTTTGTTGGGCGAGAACCGCAGGTCTTGCGGTCAGGTGGAACTGAAGAGCTCATCACAGCTTACAACCTGTGTGACCTTGGACAAGCCACTGTACCTCTCTGACTCAGCTTCTCTATAAGAGAAGTTAAATGTAAATACCTACTTCTGGGAAGTTTGTGCAGCCGAAATGAAATAACATGGCAGGCTTTCAATAGCCATCCCCTTACTTCATTAAGAAATCATTTTTAAAAATGGAAAATAAGTTTGGGGCACCTGGGTGGCTCAGTCAGTTAAGCATCTGCCTTCGGCTCAGGTCGTGATCCTGAGATCCTGGGATCGAGCCCCACATCAGGCTCCCTGCTCAGCGGGGAACCTGCTTCTCCCTCTCCCTCTGCCGCTCCCCCCCATCCCGCCTGTGCTCTCTCTCTCTGACAAATAAATAAAATCTTTAAAGATAAAATAAATTAAATTAAATTAAATGGAAAATAAGTTTAAAAGCCCAATTTAAGCAATGGATGAACAAAGTCTGATGTCAGGGATCTGTCCAGTGGGGAACTAGGTTGTGTTTTGACTGTTCTAATGATTGATTCTAATTAATTTCTTAGTCCTAGCTTTGCAAAGCTCATTTGATTGATTGCACAGGCTAGACAGAGTCGAGCTGATGGGAACCCAGATAACAGAAATCAACAATAACATACAGAAAGTTGCAGGTAACAGAAACACAGTATTTATAGAGGTCGTGTAACTGCCTTGGGTCTGAAACACCTTGACTGGACCTACCATCATGTACCATCACAGAAATACTCCCTCCCCTTACACGGCATTACCCTTTTGTTCCTGAGGATTTATACCAACCTCGTTATGTTCCTGATCATAGACATCGGTGGATTCCGGAATGGTTAACTGAGCATTTACATACTTGAATTTTTTTTTCCTTTTCATTTCTCCTGTCATCCAGCAGATGTCAGTCATTCTCTTTGGTTTGGCTTCACTTAGTGTCACCTGCCCAGGACCAGTTGAAGAGAAATCACCTTTAGTTCTGTCACAGTGACATGTTTGTTGAACCATAACAATAATAATCCTCCCCATTAGCCTACCAGGAACTGGAGGCATTTTGTACTCAAGCAATGATGAATTTTTATTTTCTCACTTAATTAAAAAAAAAACAAAAACAAATCTCCATCTCAGTTTCCAAAATGTATAGCTGGGCAATAAATGAGAAAACAGGGAAGGCAGGTGGGAAATTTAAATTTGAGGTAAAATAATTTGTATGTACATGAGAGAAGGCAAATCACTCCTTGATGTCAATGTGAGATTGTGATTTCATTCTATAGTCTAGAATAAAAAAAGTCATACAGTTTGTGGTGTGTATTTGTGCCGATGGGTGTCTAACGATGCACTTTTAAATCATTCCCGCAATAGTAAAAAACAGTCATCATATCCAGCCATTGGTGCTGGTGTCCGGCTTGTTAGTTAAGGGCAGGTTTTATAAAATCAGAGTAAAACAAGCTTAATTTATACGAGGTAAGTTTTCTCCCATTTCTAAAAGTGAGGGACTGCCTCCTTAGCGGAAAATACATTACATACAAAAGTTCATGTTTCCTTAGATGTTTCTCAAACTTTGTGTTTTAAATCCACTTTCTCCTTTTAATAGGGATTAGTGATTTATCCTCAAAGAGTATGTTCATTGAAGGGAGTAATATTGCCAGTCTGTCTTTCTCAGCAAATCCTGAATTTATTATGGGAAATTGATAATCTCTCTGCAAGCCCGTGTTTGACTCTTGCGCTTCAAACTGGTTCAATGAAGCTGTTGTACTGGCTGCTGTATTTCAGGAGAGCGTTCATGCTCATATCTGGTGGCTCTTCCCGATGTGTGTGGGGGGGCACTGAGCTTCCCAGGGGATCATAGTGTGTCCTGCTTCTGCCCCTCACATAGATCCTCACTGCCTACAGGCCCTTTGCAACCAGGAAAACAAAAATCACCCAGTTTCTCTTCCTTTTACTTCTTGAGGCTTCTTTGGCTGCTGTTATCATTTATACAGCTTTTAAATACAAAACCCCAGTTTTCAGGTATGTATATTAAACAGTAGTTATTCAGCAGGAAGCAATGACAAAAAAGATGCCCAACTCATCAAATTAGGAGAAAAGAAACAAAGTTTGATACGAAACAACTATTTGACAGCTTCATGAACCGTAGTACAGTTTAATAGTTTGAGTAGGAAAATAGGCTACTGTTGTTATATTTTGAAAATCTTACATGCAGAGAGTTTCACAACATAACAAAAAAGACCTTCTCCTCAAGGTCTCCAGTAGGATGTAAACGTGACATTATTGACACACACGTCAGAATTCACAAGGTAGAGGAGGACACCACTCTTGTCCCTCCTCTATTCACACTTGGTCCACTCAGTCACCTGCCTCTGGCCACGTGGGGAAGTGAACAGTGCGTAACACAGGAAGCGCAAGGCAAGCCTGTGGACAAGGTAGTGATCGGGGGAGGTGGGCAGGATGAAAAGGCAGGATGGAGCATCTGAGGGAGAGATGTACGTATGCTCCCTGGGAGGAGGTTGTACTAATGAGCTCCCAGCCTTGGAGAAACACTGATTGATGAGCTTCTCTGGGAATTGCTCTGCACCAGTATTCCCACAAAAAGCCACAACAGTGACCACGGCATCAATGCCCCCTGATTTTTGCATGCACTTGCATATTCAATCCCAGAGATGGGTACAAGAGAGATAAATAAATCCTCCTCTTCCCATTTTCCCCACATCCCTACTTTTCAATAGATGTCAGGGATCCCCTCATTGTCATAGTTGTATGAGACCTCAGGTCCCCATGGTTTATTGTTTTCCAGTACCATTTCTGAAATGCAATAATTGAAAGATCTCTGGACTTTTCAATGTGCATCACAAATGCTAGTGATATGAAAATTTTGCTCAAATTCATCCACACCAGAAAGTAAGGGTTTTTGGTACATAGTATATAAATTTGATATTTATATTTCATTTGAAATACTGCTATTATCATTGTTTAAAGAATTTAAAAATAATTTTCATATCTTAATAAGACTTCTCTAAATGTTTTGCAAACATAGTTTACATTTCTGGTGACAGAGAAATGTAGGAAATTTGCTTCAAACAAGAATGGCGATCAGAACTAGGGTCTCTTCTAGGTTCAACATTTTTTTTTAATTCCCTCTGCCACCTGTCAAGAGCCGAGCTGCCAGGTGTTGGAGTAGTCAGTTAACACAATAAGCCAAAATGAAAGCATCAGGCAAGCCTTTATTCACTTTCTGAGGGAGTAGAAGCAACAGGAAAACTTCCCCCACAGCGCGGCACCGGGGGAGGCTGAGATGTAGCATCACAGACAGGAGGGGGCGCTGTCTCCTAGCCGAGGAAGCCCCGAACAAAGGACTCCCATTTTGTGGGCCCAGCAAAGGAGGGAGAGGGAGAGCACCTGCAGGAGGCAGGGATGGGTGTGGAAAGGGGCTGACTCCTGGGTCAGGGTGGGAAGAAATATCTTCAAGCACCCCGTCGCCCCCAGCGGTGCCCGAGGAAGGCCTCCGTGGGAAGCCTTGGATAAAGAGGCCTTGGAGGGAGGGGGTCGGGTTAAAAACCCAGATGCACAGAAAAGCAAGGCTGGCCAGGGGAGCCCAGGGCTTGACAGCAACTCCCTTGCAAGACTGCAGTGCACTGGCCGTACCCCCAGCCCGGTGTGGGGACGGCGGCCTCCCCCAGTGAGGCCGGCCAGGTAGAGCCTTTGTAAGCGCCTGTGGTCGGGCCTGAAAGATCCTACGTAGGGTTTTGGCCCGAAGCCGGACCCCTCGCCACCCCCCTATTTCAGGCTGACATCTACTCCTTCTGGGATTACTGAACTGCTTTTATCCAAGCTCCCCGCCTGCTTAAAGATTTTTATTCTTAATATAATGCATCCCACCCTGGACTGCCAGAGGGCTTGTTGCTCAGCGGCTGGTTTCACCCCATTAGTCCTCGCTCTGTGATCTAGTCCGTACTGTCGAATGCAGCCCGTGCAGACCACGCAGGTTGGCCCCAAGGCTTTATGGGGCTGCGGTTCTTTTTAGGCAACCCCGTAGGCTACTCCTCTCCGCGATGCCTACTCCTTCGTCCTGGGCGTACCACAGTCTCATCTTCTGTGCACGACTGACTGCCCCTCTCGACTCTGGTCTTTCTCTCCGGCTCAGAACGGCTTTGCCGCGGACTCCGCCGGGCCACGAGCTCGGTTGCCTTTCATGCCCGGCTGAGGGCGCCTTCTCCACGGACGCAGTGCCTTGCCCCACGCTCGTGCTCTTTGCTGTTGTTGCTCCAGAAAGGCTTCGGTCTCTGTTCGCTTCGTTTTTATCACCACACTGCTAAAATATAAATACTTGGGGGCGCCTGGGTGGCTCAGTTGGTTAAGCAACTGCCTTCGGCTCAGGTCATGATCCTGGAGTCCCGGGATCGAGTCCCGCATCGGGCTCCCTGCTCGGCAGGGAGTCTGCTTCTCCCTCTGATCCTCCCCCTCTCATGCTCTCTGTCTCCCATTCTCTCTCTCAGATAAATAAATTAAAAAAATAAAATTAAAAAAATATAAATACTTGTTTGACAGTTTTCAATTTTCCTCTAGGTGTTTATTTTTTTAATGAGATTTTATTTGCTTATTCGAGAGAGAGAGAGTGAGACAAAGCAGGATGGAGGGAGGGGCAGAGGGAGAGGGACAAGCAGACTCGCTGAGCAGGGAGCCGAACGTGGGTCTCTATCCCGGGACCCCAGGATCACCACCTGAGCCCAAGGCGGATGAAGTCAGATGCTCAACCGACTGAGCCACCCAGGCGCCCCTAATGTTACATTATAACCCCATTTCAATGTCAGGTGTTATATCCCCATCTTCCACATTATGACAGGTGGCAATGACAGAGCTTGGGATTTCCATTTTCATCACTGAATTTAATTTTCACAAAGGTCTGTCAGTCATGTGATCTTTATTGTGATCATATACGTGATAAAACTGCATCTCAGAACGTTCAAATTGTTTTGTCATGAGCGGAAGACTGGGAAATTGACGGTAGGGAAGACTTTCTTGTTCAGTCCTTGCTTTTCTCTTGTCCAAGATGCTGCCTCTCTACTGGAAATCCAGTAGTGGCAATAAATGAATGAGATGCAATGCTGATTTATGGTTATACATTCTCTGTCCTAAGAAAAAGCATCATTGGCAAAGTTGTTAATTTTAAGGTTTTTATTATCTAAAAAATGAATACTTAAGGAGATGTTGTTAACGTTGATGACAGTGAGACAGAGAGGCATGTGTATTGCCCTTGGACTCCAAAGTCTTGAGGCTTTGCCGTGCTATGCCCTTTTGTTTGAGTTGCTGAAACCCATGGGCCTGGGTTTCCTTCTTTGTCACATGAGAAGGTCAGATTACTGATTACTGAAGTCCATTCCAGGGGTAAGATTCTGTACTATTCCTTATTGTTGTACTCTGAGGTTGTTTTAAAAAAGAGTCCACAGGCCTCCCTCCCCCGTATCACCTCGGTGTGTCTACATCCCATCCTGGTGTGGTCCTTCTGTGAGAGAGATTTTGATCTGATGAGTAGAGTGTGACACTTTTCCCCCCTTTTCCATCATATGGCCTGAAGTGCTACATCTTTGCCCCTGAATTTCTCTTAGAAGGTGCCATGAAAATATTGGTATCTCTATTTAAAGGGTTAACCTAGACATTGCTGTTTGTTTGCTGATCAGTCTCAGAGTCAGAGGTGTTATACTTTGTCACATCAAGTAAAAAAAGTTATATGGGGCTTCCCATCTCTTCAAGTTCTGAACATATATATTTTTTAAAGATTTTATTTATTTATTTGAGAGAGAGAGGGCACGAGCGGGGGGTTGGGGGAGGGCAGAGGGAGAGGGAGAAACAGACTCCCTGCTGAGTGGTGAGTCTGACGTGGGGCTCAATCTCAGGACC
Organism: Mirounga leonina; assembly: GCF_011800145.1. Taxonomy (NCBI): domain Eukaryota; kingdom Metazoa; phylum Chordata; class Mammalia; order Carnivora; family Phocidae; genus Mirounga; species Mirounga leonina. Next base: position 33,534,093 of record NW_023270320.1, on the reverse strand, counting down.
CTGAGATCATGACCTGACCTGGAGGCAGACGCTTCATCGGTTGAGCCACCCAGGTGCCCCTGAATGTGTTTTTTAATGCTATCATTGCCATTCTTATTTAAAATACATTAAAATGTTATCTTTGTAGCAGATATACAAAAAGACTCAAGGACATACATTCAGTAGAAGTAGAAATCAGAAAAAAATCTATATACCTCTTCTTCTAGCTCTATCAGCGGGGGGAAGTAATGGAAATTTACTAATTATTTCATTACATGAATAATATAATTCTGCACTTGAACACGAATTATGCATGAATTTCAAAATAGGTGCTAGTGGGAAGTCACAGCAAAATGGGTGAATTTATCTTAGTCTATTTCTCAATCTATGTTCAGTACATGTTTTAAAACATTGATTTTTTTTTTCCCCTTACTGATTTTTCTTCTTGAGAAAAGGGAAATGATGCAGGATGAGATGGTGAGAAAAGTTAAGGAAACAATAGTAATGAGTCATGATGGGAGTCTGGGTTTCGGAGATTCCCATGTGTAGCAAAAGTGCTTGTAGAGGGAGATGAGAGGGGAAAAAAAAGCCCAGCTGTTTTTAAAAATATTATAGTAGCCAAGAAGAAAGTTCAGATTTTAAAAAGCAAAATGAGCATCCACGTCATTACATACTGCCCCGTTTCCTTGAATTATGGCCGTGTGAAATTGATTTCTGTGCAGATTGGATTCACTGTGCAGTTTCCTTCCCTACAAGGCTCCACAGTTCCTTTTCCCCTTTTTAAAAGAGCAAAAATGCCCCTCAGATTTATTATAATTCGTAATGTTCATCCTTATAACACAAACCAAACTGATATGGCATTTGCTTTGCTCAACAGAGGTAGGCTTTGGAGACCTCCCACTTTTCCTTTTAGCTTGCTCACTTGTGATAAGAGAGGCTGCCAGGCTTTAAAACAATGTAGCCCATGTCTACACTGGCGATTTCCTTGTCAATGTGGAAATGAAGCTGCACCCTCTGTTGACTAGCGTGCTCCCCCACGAATCTCTGAAATTGCAACTTGGCTAACAAGTGTTTCTACTGACGCTAGGGTCAAAATCTCCCTGGACTGCCAAGTGAAAACAGGTTTCCTGCTTGGGAACCTGCACCTTGACAAGAGAGCTCTTCTGTCCGTGGCTAGCCTTCTCTCCCTCCTACATCTGGATCTCATTAGGAAGAAGCATAGCATTGGAGCCATTGATTGTCTGATAAATATGGTAGCTGTCATACTAAAAAGTAGAGTTTTTAAAAATTATCTTTCTCGTGTTAATCATCTTGCAGTGACTATAGAAACTTAGGAGCAAAGTTGCCTGTCTACATGGGTTAAACCCACCGTCAAGAAGGCTGCAGGTTTACCTAGCCATTTTCCTATTACTGCGTCACTGCTTTCTCTCTGCCTTACCAAGCTCCTTAATTCTTTTAAGAAAAAGAGAGAAATGATTCTAGGTTTAGCTGTGGCTGTATTATTTATTATTTATTATTATTCTTTATATCTCTATTATTTATCTTCCCCTAACATTAGCAGGGTTTGGGGTAAAAGTATACCGGTAGGCCCACATAATTTCTAGAAGGAGAAATTATGCACCAAGCCAATGGTATGTTAAATAAAATGTGTTCTATGCTCCCATCTTAACAAAGTTACCTTCATTATGAGTTGGATGTGCAGGTTTGAATTTAAACTTCTTGGACCACTCCAAGTTCTGGTATGGAAAGCGATGGCCGGTGTTGGAGCTGGCCTCTGGCTTGTGACTTGTCCTTTCCTCATGCTCAGGTCTGTCCCCCACCAGGAGAGGCCTGACATGCACAGGTGTGGACACTTCAGCCCAGATGCATTTCTAGGCTCCATCTATACGTTCCCCATTCAACAAACAGATGGCCCTGATCATCTCCAGGGCATCACAGACAGTCCTTACTATGTTACTATTCGCCTTACTATGTAAGTAAGCACAGATTACAACAACCTAATGAGGTAGGTAGTGTTATCAGGTTCATTTTACAGAGGAGGAAACTGAAGCATGGAGACATTGCAGAGCTAGTAGATGGAGCCAGAAAGGCCGCCCATGTGGTTTGACGCTAGCCTCTAATTTTAATAATGACTCTCTTCTTCCTTCTAGGGAAAAGTGCATTTCCTGACCCATAGTAAGAGCTCAGTATGTCATATTAGAATTATTGTTATTGACTATACTTAGGCAAAGGGGAGGCGGGAAAGATTTTACTTCAGAAGTAATGCGTAAGTGGAACTTCAAGGAGGCATGGGTACACCAAGCCATTTCAGACAGAGGACATGAAATGCAAAGGGCCAGAAGAAGGAACAGAGAGTATTGAGAGGCTGATGGGACCCAAGTGGATGTTGGGAAGTTGTGGGAAATGGGGTCTGAACTGAATGAAGGGCCATTTTTACCAGACTAAGGAATTTGGTCTTTATTGTGTAAGAGATGGAAGAGGGGTAGGTTGACAAACTTTAAACAGGAAAATGATATAATCGGGTGACTTCCTGACTAAGATGATCATCTGTCATTATTAACGGGAAATAACTTTAATGATCTACAACTTATGTGGAGGGGACCCATTTAATTTTAAAAACTGAAGGTAGTGGCTGTAGTCTACAAGTCAACCTTCCACTAGCAGGAAAACAAAAAGATTTCAGCCAATATGGAGGCTACATGTCCTCTGAATCAGTGGCTATAAAGAAAGTGTGCCACGTTTTTGCTGCCTGAGGATATTCTCCTTGATGCACGGCTCCTTTTTACTGAAGCCCCCAAATTCAGATGGTATCCTAGGGATGCACTTCCATGTTTATGTCTGTTTGGATTTTTATCTCTTCCTATGTTGAAATATATTAAATTCCATATAATTCTTCTAGTGGACTCACTCTAAGCACATAAGAATGCAATTCTTGATATAACATCTTCCTCAAATACTTCCGAGGGTACTGTCAGCGCCAGTTAGTATGCTAAGTCTTGTGGAGGGAAAACAAGACATAAATATAAAAGGCTGTAAGCTAAATAACCATTTCATGTCATTACACAAATTTTATAATTCAAATTGGTCCTGCGTACTCTCTTTTCTCCATAGCTCAGACTCTTTCTTGTTGTAATAATCCTGAAAAATAATTTCCCAGTCTTTCAAAGTATCTATTACTTGCCCCATCTCCCATATCTAATGTAAAGCTAAGTTGTTTATTTAACAGTTAGGAGTGGATTCAGTGGATTAGTATAATGGTGTAAGACTGTTCCAACTTTTTCCCTTAGGGTATGTATCACAACATGAAGATTTTGGCAGACTCGGAGTAATGCTACTACTTTTTAAAGTCCATGTTTTGACTTTTAGAAAACTGTAGTTCAGAAATCTTGTTATGGCATAGAAGGATTTTTAAAAACAATTTCTACATGTTGGATTTCTCTCTGAAATGGATCTAATTGAAAGTCCAAATTTATGTGCTTTAAATATTAAAAGAAGTAACTCCAATACATATGTACACTATGCATTTACATATGTGGTTGTGGCAGTGGAAAATTGTTTTATCAATTTTGGCTGACTTGCCCTGTTAAAAACTTGGATGAAACTTCCTTACAAAGTCCATTATTCTTTGGCAGAATTAATTTTATTGACTGATTATTGTAGTGTTGTGAATAAACTGTTGGAGTGTATTTTTGTACTTCATGTTCAGAGTGGAGACAACAAAGGCCCTATTGCAACCATCCTAACATCTGTGGTGTATTAGACTTTATGGTTTTCTTTCCACTGGGCAGACTTGTGAGTTTCTTCTTGTCAGTGCTATAGCCATGACCCCAACCTGGTTGTTATATGAGATAACTTCTTAATAATCCCCTTAGTAATCATATCCTCTTACTCTTTCAGCAAGACCACTTATGCAGGGTCTCGTTTTCAGGCCCAGTTTACTAAGTGTTACGGGTATGGGACTTAATTAGAACCAAAGGAAGACTTCACGGGTTTAGAGCTTAGGAATTTTCAGTGGCTGTTAAATTAAATGCAGTTGGTCATGTTAATGGCTACTTTCTGATACAGTGGGTTAATTATATCATTACTACTGTTATGATTATTTATTGAGAATTTGTTATGTTCCAAGTTCCATGAGAAAAAGGAGGCCCAGAATGATTCAATGTCACGTTCAAGGTCATACAGCTTGTAAATGACAAAATCAACGTGAACATATGACCGTTTTACTGAAGAGCAATTGTGTCTAGCAAAGAAGTTGAAATCTCATGTTTGTGATCTGATGTAGTTTTCCTGTGCCTCTGTCATTTCTTTGAGTTAATCTTTATAAAGCACTTTCTCTATGCCAAGTAGGATCTTAACACTTTATAATATGTTAACGCATTAAACCACAAAACAATTTGTCATCTGGATACAATTTTCTATATGATGAAGTGGAGACACAGAGAGGTTAATGAACTTGGCTGATGTCCATTTCGTCACCATGGAAGATGCTCATCTCCTATACCACCTCTGTTGTTTATATGCCCCTTTGAAGGCAAACTGATTAGTCATGACTCAAGACCTAATTTCACATTATTTCCACAGGGCAAAATTAAGCTAGCTGAATCTTCACCTCGATGTTGTAACGTTATACAAAATCCAAAGATCAAATGCAGATTACAGTAAGCATACATAAAAGGTGATGCATGACTTATAGAGAGTCACTTCTTAATTTTGGTTATTGAAGAAGAAAAAATGATGTTTTAATCAAAACCATGCTGAAAACTGTTATTGCTAAGGCTTTAAAGGTTAGATTATATTTTGTTTTAAGGTCTTTGTGAAATTCAGCAGTCTTGAGGTTTTGTAATCCTCAAATCAGCTTTAATTAATTTATCAAATCCTTTTAGCAGAATTTGTTTCAGTATTTTTGTGCACCTACCAAAAACAAAGCCTTATTAGTTTTCTGTAATCTTTAAATTAGGTTTACTCATATGACTTAATACTCTGTATGAATGATCTAATTTATGGTACCCCCAACCAAAAGGGAAACTTAAGTCCCTTATTTTAATTTCTAGTGTGATTGGTCCCCACCATCCTCCTCTCCCCAAAAATGATGCCATAAGTTTATATGAATAATATAAGATATAACCTACAAATATGCCAAGATTAAGATTTAATTGTTATATTTCACCTAAGGGCGTATTCAATAAGCAGTGATAAAAGCTAACACTTTTGCTTTAAAATGAAGTCCACTTAGAGTTGTTTTATTTAATATCCCAGATTAATTCACCCAACCATTCACCAACCCTTGGGGGTAGGTTTCTTATCATGCCTTAAAAATCCCTCTCTGATGTTAGTTCTCTGATTATTCTTATCAGTTCTTTCTTCAGTAAAAGAATGGAGAATGCCAGACTATATTTACAGTCAAATATGTTACATTACCCTTAAAAAATTATTTAAAAAGTTAAATAGAAAAACAAGTAAAAAGGCACCATCAATTTATTTTAACCTTTCCTCCTGACATCTTAGACACCCTTGTCAAAATTTAGTTAGAACGAAGTATTTGAAAATCCTATACTTATAGGCAAAAAATACTTTTCTTGAGTTGGTTGTAATTAAAAGATAGGTGGTATTTGCCAAATGAAGAAGAAAGAAATTTCACTCAGAAGAATAATACGAAGTGCTGATTTGATCATGTCAGGAGATTATGGCTCATTTGAAAGTTGTTTGTGTGGGCTATGGTCTCTAGACTGAATAAAGAATGGAGTGAAGACTAGAGATTGATCCCTTGAGAGAACAAGAAAGCACCCAGAAGCTGAGGTTCAAGAGTAGATTTGGTAGGAGCAAGAATTAGGAAGGGGAGGTTATTTTTAAAGGGTGTAATATCATAATATGCCATTGTCGATGGAGATGCTGCTGGAGATGACATGGCTTGCCTACATTCCTGATAGAGAAGATGTCAGGAATGTAGGGTTTGTGAGGTTCATTCCCATGGGTGTGGAAATCACCAAGAGGGATCATAGGAAGGGAAAACCATAGATCAGGAATTCTCACCCACAAGAAACCTACTGCACCTCTAAGGGAGGGTTATTGATCCTCTGTGCTGAAACAAGAGTCTGAAAATGGCACACAGTGTAAGGAAAAGTGCTGAGACTTTGGAGGACGTGGGTAAATTTGCAACTTGTATCTGAGAGAGTGTGAAAATGAAAGTAGAGTCAACAAGGGAAAGTTAAGTTTCAGAAAAATCAACTGGAGAAAGGCTTGTCTTTTAATGAACAAAAGCTTAAAAATGAGATGATAATAGAGTTAAGGAGAGCAGAGTGGAAATGGCTAAAAGGTAGAGGTGGGTCAGGTAGAGGTGGCTCAAGGAAGAACTGAACTGGCTTTTGATGAGAGCATAGTTCTTAACCTTGGTTGGGGAGTGACTTGAGATCAAGGAATAAGAAAACAGGAAGAGTTGAGACATCAACAGGAGGACTTGTCACCATCGGGAAGCGGCTGTGTATAGAATCAAGCCACACATAATTGCAGGTGGAGGAAATCTTGCTGCACAAACCCAGAACACTTTAGTCTTTCTTGATGTGAACCTTTCTCATGCCAGCTATGGTGAGCGCTGTGAATTGTGTAAGACTGATGAATCACAGACCTGTACCTCTGAAACAAATAATACATTATATGTTAAAAAAAAAAAAGAAGATAGTAGGAAGGGAAAAATGAAGGGGGGGAATTGGAGGGGGAGATGAACCATGAGAGACTATGGACTCTGAGAAACAAACTGAGGGTTCTGGGTGGGGGGGATGGGTTAGCCCGGTGATGAGTATTAAGGAGGGCATGTACTGCATGGAGCACTGGGTGTTATATGCAAACAATGAATCATGGATCACTACAGCAAAAACTAATGATGTAATGTATGGTGATTAACGTAACATAATAAACAAAACAAAACAAAACAAAAAACCCCCATAATATTAAAGAGATACAATATGCCTGGTATTTACATGCTAAGCTCTTTGAATTCGCTGTTCTCAAGAAATATTATCCACAGTATTCAGATGAAGAATCTGATTACTAAAAGTTAAGTGACTTACTCAAGAAGACAAGTTGTAAGGGCTAGAATCTGTGCATGGGTTGGTTTCACTCCAGACTTGGTGTCACTGTAGATGCTACACCTCTAAGAGAGCATTTATTGGGATAAATACCATGCCACACAGCTCCTTTTAACCTTTTATTAGATTTTTGTTGCTTATTGCCTAAAACCCCAAATCATTAGTGTCATATAATGCCCTTCAGGATGAGGATTTAGCTACTTGGGAAGATTCACTTTCCCCAGCTCTCTCTTCCCATCTGCACATCAGCTTTGTACCTTATGATCTCCTCTTCCCTGAAATATTGCTCTCTTTATTTCTTGCGCCTTTCTCATTCATTTCTTCTCCCACTAAACAGTTGGTGAATTTCTTCAAGACTCAGTTCAAGTTTCCCATTTTCTCTGATACCTCTCTGAAGTCATCTTATCTTTTCCTTCTGCTGTTTATATTCATTCACTTACCAACAAATATTTATCAGACTCCTACTGGCAGTATAACTGTAAATGAGACATTATCTTTGACCACATAGATCTTGCATTCAGTGAATTGGGGATAAAAGACACCATAGTCCCACCTGCATGGAAATAACCACTGAAAATATTTTCATGTTTCCCATCCTCCTATCCATCCATCTTTGCAGCAGACATAGATTTCAGTACTATATAAGGAAATGGCTGAATTATTGCTGTAGGCCTGTTAAGAAATAAATTCATCACTGTAAGTGTTTTCGATAGTAAATTAAAAAGTACAAAAATATATGAACTAAACATCCAAATAAAACATTACAAATAAAAACAATAAGTGTAAGGAAAGCAAGAGAAAGAAAACATTAAATATATCTATAAATGAAAAATTGGGAAGGTTTTCAAAACAGAAATCATAAATCAATCCAAGATCAAGGTCTTTCAAAAAGCAAATGAAGAATATGTAAGTAACATGTTCTTCAAGAAATAAATAAGGACTATCTAATAAAGAAGCAGAGGGAAAGAATCAGAAATAAAAACAAATTTTAAAATCAGGTGACATATAGTTGGATATAACACATTTGAGAATCTTGATTCAACCGGTAATTTTGGAGCAAAAGTATAAATTATAAACATTGATTGAAGACAAAAAAATGTGAGTAAAAGGACAGCTGTGAAAAAAATTGGAAATTTAAAGGAAAAAATGCCCCCCAAATGGCTCTATGGCAAGTATTTAAGTGAAATTCTTTCCCAATCTAGGGAAGAAAAAATTCCGATAGTACACTAAGTAATATTTATTTTAAAAGTATATTCTTTTCATATCCACTTTCCCTGATCCTATATCATTTAAAAATCTTTAGTTGGAGTCTGTTACTTAAATATTACATAGGTTCCTATTTCTATTGAATTGGGTATGTGAAAGCCTGTAACAGTTCTAAATTGGGGATTTTACTATATTTGCTTGGTGCTTTATGATACAGTAATGTTTTTATAACATTCATGAATGTGCCTGCCCCTACCAATAAAAGCTTTTTATTGGAAAAACAAATAGAGCTACTCTTCTTTTTCTCTCTTGCAGACCCTCAGTCATCTGTGCCCTTTTTCACACTATAGACCCTTTGACGTTAATGTCATCAATCTTTATCATCCTCTGTCTTCCTGCCCTCCAGATGCCGCCTTGTGTTGTAAACCGACTTGTCTTTTAGAGAGATTGAGAAGGCAAAGACTCATCCACATTTACTTACCGATTTGCCATTTCTTGTGATTCTCATTCCTTTCTCCAGTTCCTGTCTGGGATCAGCTTCCCTCCACCTGAAAATCATCTTTTAGCATATTTTGTCCTGCAGTTTGGTTGGTAACAAATTTGATCAACTTTTGTTTACCTCTGAATGCTTTATTTTTCACCCTGACTTTGAAGGTATTATTGCTTGATGCAGACCTTGGGGCTGGTAGTTCTGAGTTTTCAACATGGTAATTAAACATGTTGTACCACTGTCTTCTGTCCACCATTGTTTCTGATGAGAAGTTGGCCACAATTTAGATTGTTCCCCTGTTTTGCAATGTATCTTGGCTCCAAACCCCATCTTTGGGTGTTTTTGAGATTTTTATTCACCTTTTGCTTATAGCCACTTGACAGTAATATGCATAGATGTGGTTGTCTTTGTGTTTATCCTGCCTGGGTTTTACTGAACTTCTCGGATTAGTAGGTCAAAAAGTGTTTTGACTATTATTCCCTCAAATAATTTTTTCTTCTTCATTCTCATTTTCCTTTCTGTCTGGGATTTCAAATGCACATGTGTTAGACAGCTTGATATTCTCCCATGGGTTACTGAGGCTATTTAATTTTTCTTGATTTTTTTTGTCTTTCAGATTTGATAAATTTTATTTATATGTCTTCCAGTTCACTGACTTAATTTCTGTCATCACCAGTCTTTTATAAAGCCCATTCAGAACATTTTCATTTCAGTTATTGTACTTCTTTAGTTCTAGAATTTCAATTTAGCTTATTTATACACACACACACACACACACACACAGAGTTTCCATTTCTCTCCCAAGATTACCTATTCATTCATTAAAACCATATTTTACTTTATGTCTTTGAACATATTTAAAAAAGCTGCTTTGAAGTCTGTCTGATAAATACAACATCTGGACCATCTCAGGATTGGTTTCTATTGTTTGCTAGATTTCCCGGCAGTAAGTCATATTTCCATTTTTCTTTCTGTCATTTTTTGATTGTACAATGATATGTTGTAGAGATTGAGCTTTGTCATTTATCATTAAAGTGTTGATTTTTGTTCAATGAGGCAGTTCAGTTACTGACTGATCACCTTAAATTTTGAAGGCTTGGTTTTATGCTTTTTTAAGGGCAGATGTGTGTAATGCCTTACTTCCCAGCACCTCAGAATCACCCAGTCTATGTCTCCCCTTGGATCTTGTGGATGTTTGGTTTCAGGCTTTGTTACAACAGATCTAGAGTAAGTCTTATTCTTGAGCATGGATCTTACCCCTAAGAAGCATGGATTTTGTGGGTTTTTAAGCTGAATGCCTGTGGTATTAACAAGGTCTCTCTACTCTGGCTGGCCAGAACTGCAATATCTCCAGCCCTGCTCAGCCTCTGTTATCTCTGTTCCACATTCAGCATGAGAAAGTGTCCCTAGCAGTGACAGATCGTGCACAAGCTTGCTTGTGTCCATAAAGCCCAGCCTTGATCAAAGACTTGCAGAGGAGCCCTCTCCCGCACAGACTTCCTCAGAGTCCCGCTTACCACATCCTCCTCTCCAGCTGCAAATTCCAGCTGGCAGCCCCAAACCCCAATCTGTGAGACCACGATACTCTTCTTGTTCACAAGTCTCTGCATTATGGTTGGGACAATATTCCTGGGCAGAGAGCAGGGGCAATTGGGGGCTTACCTTATGGAAATTACAGCCTTGCATGCCTCTTGTCCCATTACTGAAAACATGTGCCTTGTACATGTGATCTGGTTTTAACATTTCCTATGGCAGGAGGCTAGTCTGGTATGTGTTACTCCTCACAGCCAGAAGTAGGACATCTCTGACATTACCCTTTATAAATCTTTTAAAAAATAAACATTTTTAGAAAGCTTTATAAATCTCTTATAACTTTATAATATTTTGTATGTTAAGGATCTGATTCACTCTTTTTCTCCATGAACTTCTTCTGCCATCATACTCGGTATCTTCCACATCCCTATGTATTATCCATCCTAGCTTCTTCGTACCTTGACTTCCTTGGTTGGAATGATCGTTTGCTCCATGCCACCTTCATCACGCACTTTCATGGTTCTGTCCTAGACATCGTCAACACCAATAACTGCACCACCTCCAAACTCTGAATTGTAAACATCCTACCACCTGTCTGTTGAGTTCCACCCTTCCTATTCATTTATTCTTTTTTTTTTAAAGATTTTATTTATTTATTCATGAGAGACAGAAAGAGAGAGAGAGAAGCAGAGGGAGAAGCAGGCTCCCAAGGAGCAGGGAGCCTGATGCGGGACTCGATCCCAGGACTCTGGGATCATGACCTGAGCGGAAGGCAGACGCTTAACCATCTGAGCCACCCAGGCGCCCCCTGTTCATTTATTCTGATGCCCCAAGCTAGCGAGCTACTCTTCCACCCTAGAGCGGTCCCCAGTGCTTTGTTCCAACTACTGCTTTACTGTATTCCTCTTCCAGAATGTCATTGCTCTGCTCCTGACATGTTTAGACCCATGGTTTGGCACTCACCTCGCTTCTACCTGTCTGTCATCCCGTCCGTGGTTCTTGCTGCCAAACTATCTGGTTAGAGATTTATTTGTCTGTGCTGCTCCTGCCCTGAAGCCACTTAATCTTCTCCTACTCTTTCCTTTCCTTATGTTGTTTGAGCCACACTGACCTCCACATTGTTCCTTGAACACACCAGACTTATTCTGGCCTTATGGTCTTTACACTGGCTCCAACCTCTTCCAGGACTGCTCTTCCCCAGCTGTCCATGTGGCTTTCTGAGCTTCAAGTCTCCGCTCTTCTAAGCGAAACCTACATTGCTTACCCTACTTATGGTTCTATCCATGACCTCCATCCTTAAGTCCCTCTACCTCCCCTACCCTGCCTTATTTTTCTTCTTTGTACTTATAAACTTCTTACACACAATATACTTTTCTTATTTATTTAGCTTATTTTCTTTCTTTCCCCACTGCAATGAAAGCTCAGTGAGGACAAAGATTATCATCTATTTTGTTTGCTGCTGAATTTCCGGGACTTTGAATGGCGCCTGGAACATAAAAGATAATTATCAGTAGTTATTTGTTAAATGACTGGATGCTGAAAGAAATTACATATCTGCACTGCCATGTCTTAATTTAAATATAATGAACAAAAATTTCAAATGGGCATTGAACAATATCATTATATTTATCTACTAAATTGATTTTCCCATCCTCTGAGATGATTATTTCACAACTTTTTCCTCTTGCATTCAGTTATTTCTGCTCTCTTTCCAAATTTTTAACTAATGACCTAACTTCATGGTTATCTAAAAAATAAATGCAATGAAAAACACCTCGCCTTCCCATTACCAAATCCACCAACATACATGTATCTCTTCCCTTATACTCTGCCTTCTTTCTTATACATTTGGTACTTATGTTGACCCCTCCATTCATGTTCTGCATCCATCTTAGTATACATGGACTTTGCTGCTAAATTTTTTACATTACAGCACTGATTTCTCTGTCTGTCACAATCATTTCTGTTTACATGTGAACGTTCTTCAAGATCACTTCTGCAAAATAACCAGTACCTTCCCCAAAGTCCTTCTCCAGCTCTTTGTGTTTTCAGCTAAATGTTTTAGAAGAGTTATCTATATTTGTTGTCTCTACTTTTCCACATTTCTTTTTAGGATTACCTCTACCCAACTCCATTGGTCAACTGTCTTTACCACTCTGGTGAAATGGTTTATATTAAAGTCACCAGTGACTGTGATCTTAAAATAGATTTAACTTGATTTTCATCTTGTCAGCCTTCTGAGAAGCATTTGGGACAATTGTTCTCTCTTTCCTGCTTGAAATTCTTCTGTTCTTTAGGATCCCATGACATCATTTTCTTCTGTTTTTCTTTTAGTTGATGCAGTACTCCTTAGATTCCTTTGTTGGCTCCCTTTCTTCTATTGGATTTCTAAATGTTAGTTTGTCATAGCATTCTGCTCTTGACTTTCTTCTCTTCTTTATGTACTCTTATGAATGATGTTGCAGTGACTATTCCTAGACACATATTTTGACTGCAAGTTTATATAATATGTAATATATCTTCCAAAAATAATTGATAAACATGTTATATTGCACAGCATTAAATACTGATTTCCATGATATAAACTACACATTTTTATTCAAGATGATATTAATCCCATAAAGTTGCATCCTTTCTGGCAAATTAACTATTGATACACATAATTATATACTATATATTTTGTTTATGGTTCTTTATTCAGCTACAACAGAAGTAGGCAAACTTTTTCTCTAAAGGGTCAAATAGTACAGGTTTTTGGCTTATGAGACATTCTGGTCTCTGTTACAAATACTCAACCCTGCTGTCGTAGCACACAAGCAGTCATAGGCAATGAATATTTGAGTGCACATGATTGGTATTTAAACTTTAATTTCAAAAACAGGTGGTAGGTTGGAGTCAGCCTTCAGAGTACAGTTTGCCAAACCCTGGTCTACAGGATTAAAATTATAAATTTTATCAACTGTATTAGTTAAATCCAGATATAGTATGTATACAGAATACCCATGATCAACTTCAGAATCTACTAATCTGCAAAATCAGAAATGATTGATTTGACACATCTCTGTGTAGTGTAACCTTGTTAAGTCCTGGTTATAATCATTTCCTTTTTAAAGTAGTCATAGTTTATCCTCTATCACTGATTTTGGGAAGTGACCAAGACGAATATCAAGCTTACTGATACATAATTTGTAGACATAACACCTCCATCACCATTCACTTTTTGGTCTTGAAACTATATATTTTATTTTTCCTTGCCATTTTCCTTGATTACACAGAGAACACTAGTTGTACTTTGAACATATTAGGGTCTAATTCATTTGAATGAGAAGACTTGATAATTTATAACATCTAAATTGTATAGTATCATCTGTTTTAGATTTCAATTACTTTTCTAACTTCTTTTCCAGCTTTTTTGAAATAAAATTGACACATTAAAAACTGTATATATTTAAGATGTACAATGTGATGTTTTGATATATAAATTGTGAAATGATTACCATAATGAAGCTAATTAACACCTCCATCATTTCACATAATTACCAGTTTGTTTTGTTTGGTTTTGTTTTTTTGTCATAAGAGCATTTAAGATCTATTCTCTTAGCAAATTTCAAGTAGACATAGTGTAGTGTTATTAACTACAGTTACCAAGCTATACATTTGATTTCCAGAACATTTCCATCCCACATAACAGAAACTTTGTATTCTTTGACCAATATCTCCACATATCCCCCCAACCCCCAGCCCCTTTTAGTATCATTAATTTTTCTATTGTTTTCTATTCTATTTATTCTGCTCTAATCTTTATTATTTCCTTCCTTCTGCTAACTTTGGGTTTAGTGTCCCTTTCTTTTTCTAATTCCTGGTCATGGTCAAAATTGAACCAATATCCAATAAAGTTTATGGATGACTTTTGTTTTTATTTCTTTTGATATAGAACATTCCCCCCACACCTTTAAATTCCTTTATAACATTGGTTTTGGTAGATATCAGGATATTTTTTGGGTCAAATATCCTAAGTTGGGGGTATATAGAATTGGATCTTCTAACCCTCGCATTTTCTGATAATTGGAAATTAGCTCTAAAACCTTGTTTATATTCAGATTAGGCATTTTTGACACATGTTGAACCACATAATACTAAATATATAATATCAGGATATCCCACAGTGCAAAGATTTGCCCTTTTGTTAAGGTGTGAGCTCTACAACTCTCCAACATAAAGGTTATGTAAGTAATCTTTGGGTGACACAACACTTTGCAAATATCCTGTTCCCCAATATCCCCAACCTAGTGATTTTAGCAGGCATTGCTTGAACAAATTATTGATCATTTTTACTAATTTTTTTTCTCTGCAGTTTGAATGTCATTATAAAGGTGAGACAACAACAACCAAATAAAATAAAAATCTAAGAGGTGTTTTTCTTTCCATTATCTATTAATGTTCAAATAACTATCTCTAGTAGGGTCTATCCCTTTCTTGTTTGTGTTTTAGCATTTTGTAGTATAAGCCCTCCTCTATCTTGAGGATTTCACCTTCTTGATTTGTCCAAGCCAGACTCTTACATGGCGTGTAAGATGGCTTTGTCCTTGGCCATGTGCTCAATCTTCCTGCTGTTATATGCATCTATTATGACCTTAATTTACTGAGAACAGCCTGGAACTCACGTATTTTCTCATTTGCCCATCAGTTTTCTACCTCATTGGAATAATTAGTTATGCTTAGATAATTACATTTTTAGAGCTTTCAAACTCTCTTAATCCATCTTTCTTAAGAAAGAACCAGAACATAGAGTCAAATCCTTTCCTTTGTATGTGAGGTCTGCCTCAAAGAATTATACAAAGGAAACTCTCTCCATTCCCCTGAAATGACTTACTTATTTTTGTCTCATGGTGATTTTTCCATTGCTAATTAGTTTCTTCTCCCTGTTGATTAGAATTAATTCTGATATGACAGTCTCTCTCCATGCCGCTTCTGACTTCAGATCAATGAAAATATCAGCAAGGTCAAACCTTGATAGGTGTCTTCCTTTGAGCTAATGAGTCATTGTCAACTTTCTGAATGGATGAAGTTTCCCATCACTGCTATATATTAATACTGTTTCAGCTTCATTGTCTGCTTCTCCCTTCATTTAGATTTACCTAAATGTGCTCTAATAATTTTATTTCTCCTGTAAGTTTATCACTTTCTAATGGGTACATAATTATTGACAGCATCTATCTTCTCACTCAACACATCTGTATTCTTAAAGCCAGAGATATTTTTAAATTTAATATTTAGTTCCTATAAGAGTATATCAGAATAGTGAGAAGATATTCTTATATATTGCTGATGAGATTTTGCTAATACTATGAAACTTATTGGAGAGCAATTTGGATATCTATCTGTTTATCTATCTGTAGAGACACAGAGAGAGAGACAGAGAGACAGAAGAAGAGAGAGATAGAGACAGAGATAGAGAGAGAAGGAGAGATAGAGACAGATACAGAGACACAAAGAGAGAGAGAGACAGAAGGAAAGAGAGAGGGAGACAGAGGGACAGAGATGAGAGCACTCATTAAAATGGTTCATATACTTCACTCCCAGAATTTATTTAAAGAAAATTATGAGAGGTAGACACAGACTTGTATAAAAGTATTTCTCTCTTTGGTGTCATTTATAATTATGGAATTATAACTTTAACACTCAATGATAGGATAATTGGTTATGCCATTGCAGTATGTCCAAATTATGGCATTCTATATTAAAAATTATATTCTTGTAAGTTACTTTGTCTTGACAAAATAATTCGTGGTCTAATGTTAAGTAAAGATAGGGATGTGAAAGACATTCAATATGATCTCAGTGTTAGTTGTGACTAGGTTCCCTATCCTGTGAGCTAGGATGCACAGGAGGAACTTTTTTTAACCTCTGTTTCTTAATGCATAGATCATAGCTTTTTGATAAGTGGTCCAATTGTCATTTTTCATCCACATTTCAGCCTAGCTCTGTTTAGGGTTTTAGAAATGAGGGCCTGTAGAACTGCAAAAAAATACCCAGACCCACTTTTTTTCCTAAAGAGGACAAGAGAGGTGACGTATCAGGCAGTAGAAGAGAATGTGGACCGTCTTCTGATATTACTGCCTGTCCTTCATGACGATGATGCATGCACCATGGCTCTTCCCTGAGAAAGGCCTCCGAGTCAGAGCAGATAATCTCTTGGACCAACTTCAGATTACAAAACTGTTGTATAACGACAAACAGTGTATCTTTCTGATTTTACTATAGATTTACTCCCTCTGTCATAACTGCCAGGAGGTGTCCACAGGATTCCAAGTGTAGGAATGTGCCACTGACAGGCCTGAAGAGGAACCCACAGAGTTATGCCTGTTTCCCATACAACATTGTCTGCAGGTCCTTACACAGCAGGACAGCCAGAGGATTGCACAGGTCCCCCTTGCTTTTGGTGTCGTTTCCTGTCTGTGAGCCTCAGCACCACTGTTTGGGTAACCAGAGCGCAATGGACTCTCATTGCCTTTCCCTACAACCAGCTATTTCTCCATCTTCAGTCATCCTCTTCCACGGTCATACTTTAGGATTTGTTACCACCAACATTTCTGTCACCTCCAGAACCTTAACTTCAAGGATCTCATCCTCTGAAAACTACATCTTATCTTTCCCATTCATTTCCCCTAAATGTTTAAGATACCAGTAACTTGCTGACCTCCCAGGGAATTCCAATCCATTGACCTTGCCACCTCCATAGTGCTGTCCTAGAAAACCCTCACTCTTCCTTAAGTCTTACTCTGAAAGTTCTGCCCTGGTACCTAAGGAGCTGACCAAGGCTGGAGAAAAACACACAATCACAACAACTTAAAAAATATAGTAATGACCACTGATCTCCAGTAGACTCTTAAGTGTTGCCAGGAAACATACTATGTTTCCCCAATTCCTTTGTTCTCCCTTAGTGTTAGGCTATTATTCCACATCTTGCCCCCAAACTCCCAAACCCCTTCTCAGTTATACTTAATTGATGATCTTGCTACATATTTTCCTAAGGAAACTGAAGCAGGCAGAAGAGATCTTCCACACGTTCTTACCACCGTATCACCAAGGTTCTTCTATGTGTACCATATTCTCTTTCTTCTTATTACAGTGATTGTAGTGTCTGTCCTTCTGACTAAGGCAGTCCCTGTACTCCAGCCCGTTATCTGCTCTAGCATCGCTCTCTTGAAATATCTCCCCTTCACTCCTGCATTAATAATTTTTCCTGTACAACCATATTATAATAGTTCCCACCTTAAAAGAACCTTCCCTTGATGCCACAATCTCTACCTATTCCTCTAATTCTCTGTTCTCTTTGCAGCAAATCTCCTCAAAAGTGTTAACTACACTTAGGGTCTCCACTTCCTTTATTCCTCTTCTCTCTTGAACCAACTCCGATCAGGTTCTTGTCTCTCTACTGGATTCAAACAGCTTGTATTAGGGTTATCAGAGACTTTTGCACTCTCAACCCAATGGTCAGTTTTTTAGCTCTCATTGTATGCAACCTTTAAGTGGTATTGGATATAATGCATGTCTTTCTTAAAATATTTCCTTCACCGGGCTTCCAGAATAGTTTTCTCTCTTCCTCCTGCCTCACTGACTGCTTCTCTTCAGGTTCTTTTGCTCTTCTCCTCACCTTCTCAACATTTGCGCACCCCACAGGAGTTAACTCCTGTATCTTCTCTCTACCGACGCTTACTTCCTGGGTGGACTCATCTTTCAAGGACTCCTGCTGAACTCGGATCTCACATATCCAACTGCCTATTTGACATTTCCATCTGGATTGGGAATAGGCTGCCCAAATTTAGCATGTCCAAAATTGAATTCTTGATTTGCACGCTCACCACCTCCACCAATCTGATTCACTCACACTCTCCCATCTTGTGTGAAAGGTATATTCATCTTCCAGTTTCTGGGGCCAAAATACTCAGTTATCCTTGATTCCCCTCAGTTCCCACAACCAAACGATCTGTAAATTATTGCAGCTCTTTTTTGATATATGACTAGAACAATCTGACCACCATGTATAACTTCCACTATGATGACCCTTTCTCAATTCACCATAAATCCTCACCATAAATCCTTTTGCAATTATTTCTTGTTATCCCTGTAACTGATCTTGCCTCTTTACAGTGTATACTTCACACATTACCAGAATGATCCTTTCAAAGCATAAGTTAGATGATGATATTATTCTGCAAGGAAGATTTCAAGGATCTCCTTCAAGCAGAGTGAACCCTGTCTGACCTAATTCCTCTCACTTGCCCCTTTGCACTCTCGATTCCAGCCATGTGGGCCTTTTCGCTGTGCCATGACCTGGTAAGCGTATGATGCCTCAGGGTCTTTATATGTGCTTTTCTCTTTCCATTGGTTCTTTCCTCTTTATCCTATTTTGTTTTTCTCCATAATCCTTACTGGCACCTGGAAAATCATGTTTCACCTGTCTCCTCCAACAAAAAATAGGCTTCATGAGGGAAGAAATTGTGTTTTGTTTAGTGTTGCATTCCAAAGATCTAGAATGGTACTTGGCAAACAATAGTCATTCAAAATAATTTCTGAATGAATGTACATAATTCACTAAAAATTAAATTATCCACAACCTAGATTAGAAAATTAAGATCTTATAAGCTTATTTTCCTTCAGTTTATTCTACATTATCAACCCAAGTAATTATAAACACTTTCTTCATACATTTCTTTTATTCTCAGGATCTGGTGGCTAAACCAAGGCCCACAAAATATTTGTAGCTCTTTGAAGGTCAAGGAATTGGTCAGGCATGGAGAAAAGGCCTAAAATAAAGATTTTCTTCATTCAATCAGGTACAGAATTCTTAGATATTCTTAGAGATTTGATATTTCTCTTTAGTGATGATCTTTACATAAAGAAGATAGCCCATTATGTTGGTAGGCAAATTGAAAATAGGCATTGCACTTATGAAGGTGTAAAATTAAATGTAATACTTATTACCTTGAAATGAAAGTGTCAGCTACCAATGTCTCAATTTTACAAGATATGTAGAAGAGACACAGATGCTCTATTACTATTTCAGTTAATTTCCCCTTTCTTTCTTGAGACATCATTAGCTTCTTCTCAGAATTATAGCCTGTACCTTGGGGAAAGATAAGACAAGTATAGTAATTTTGATTGAAAGCTTTTCAGTCTCCCAAGGTGATAAAAATTTTGAAAACATGAGTGTTAAATAACTCAAAGAGTTGCTTTTAAGGATGATTTTCTCAAAGTATTAGAAATGTGATGAGAATTTGATATGGCCTGATGGTCTGGGTTCAAGATGAGGGTTTGTAAACAGCAGCTGTTGTGTGACCTTAGGGACATTTCTGAAACAACCCATCTCCTTCCCTGAAAAGTCAGTAAAACTATACCATTGCACAGGAAATTTTGAGGATGCAATAGGAAAAAGCACAAATGCATTTTGCTAACTACAAAACACCACTGCAAATCTTACCAATAATAGCTACCCACGTATCAATTAGGGGGTGATAATCTTACTACAATCCCTAGATGTTAAAACTGAAACGGACTTTTCAACCCTCTCATTTTATAGGTGAGGAAACTGAGACCCAAGGAGGTGGTCTCTCACTCAGTAGCAGAGTGGAGAGCTCAAACTCAGAGGCTTGGTTCTTTGCACTGCCCCAGGCTCGCAGCTTGCTCCTGTATAGTCTGTTTCCTACAATTTTTAAATTGTAGGAAAAAAATTAAAAGAATAATATTTCATCATATATGAGAGTTGTTTGAAATTCAAATTTTGGTGCCCTTGGGCGCCTGGGTGGCTCAGTCAGTTAAGCTTCTGCCTTTGACTCAGGTCATGATCCTGGAGTCCTGGGATTATGTCCCACGTTGGGCTCCCTGCTCAGCAGGGAGTCTGCTCTCCCTCTGCCCCTCACCCCACTCTCATGCTCTCTCTCTCACTCTCTCTCTCTCAAATAAATAAAATCTTTAAAAAAATTTTGATGCCCATAAGCAAAATATATTGGGACACAACTATGCTTGTTGGTTATGTCTCATCTGTGATTGCCTTTGGGTGACAACGGCAAAGCTGAGCAGCTGTGACAGAGACCATATGGGCTCCAAGGCTAAAATATCTACTGTGTGTCCTTACACAGAGAACGGTCATTCACCTCTGCAGTCCATCATTCAGCCTCCGTGTTGGTCTTTGCTGATCACGCACCATCACTCCCGTTAACTAGTAACTTTAAAAATAAGAGGATGACACATGCTCATACATCTCATACATCTTACACTAATCTTTTGAAATGAATGGTGATAATTAAAGGTATTTCAGACCAAAGCCTCAGTAGATTAAACTGTTTTGCCAGAATGAAAACTAAAACCAAATCCTTAACCTAAGTGTTCATTTATATACTTCTTTTATTTCTTCCCCATCTGTTTTCTTACTTTTCTGACTGTGTATGGGTGCACACACACACACACACACAGCAACCACACTCTCATTTTCAGCTATAATATATCTAGCTCAATCTGCAAACGAAACAAAACAAAGAAACAAACATAAGAAAACACACCAAAATGTTTTTAACTTCAAAGGAACAGAAAGGGGAGACCTGGAATTGCCGGGAAATATTTGTTTCCATTATAATTCTAAGAAATGAATCAATCTAATGTTTTACAAATTAAGTGTGATACTCTAAAATTAATTTAAAAATTCTTTCCTCTCTACAGTTTCTATGCAAATGGTATTTTTGCATGGAGCTATATTAAATAGCCATGTAACTGATTCAGTTCATTGAAATTATTAATAATATAGGGATGGTAACTACAATATTTGGTTTTCTTCAAGACAGTGTTTGTCTTCAGTTTGTCTTCAGTCCTTGTCAGTCTATTACTTCTGACTTCATGTCAGTGCCTAGGTTATAAGATTAGGGTGATCCAGACAAAGTTTTGTCTATGAAACCTATATTCTTAAATTTCTTAAACAATGCACTAGAATAAGGGAACATACAATTTAATTTCTTAATTTCTTAAACAATGCACTAGAATAAGGGAACATACAGCACCGACAAATACTACTACTACATTTACTCTCTCATGGCTTATTATTAGAATTCATTGTAACTGGTATTTTTAGAGAATTGGTAAACAATCTTTGAAATCTTTCACAGTTTTGAGATTTAAAAATGTAAATTTGCTAAACATTGTCCCAAAGCAGCCAGCTCTAATATCTGGGAGGCTACCATGTTGTTGGTGCTTGAAAGGGGCCCCTCAGACAACATTCATAGGGCAAAACAAAAGGGCTGCAACTTTTGAAACTGCAAGTCAGCTCTAGAAATGAGAAAATGTGTGTTTACTATGTATTTATGTATGTGCAAATATTAAATGAAGTCAAAGAATCTTTATCTGGTTAAATTTCCATTTATGGTACAATATATCAGCTATTCTCAGTTAATGAGGGCCACCATTGTGGCCATAATGCTGTTAGATAAGTCGGTAAAAAGGAAAAAAATAACTTTATTAAGACTTATTTTACTAAGACTTCTTTAACAGGACTCCAGATTATAGTTAGTTTGCTTCTCTGTTTTTCCGGAAATGGCGCTCAGTCATCTGACGTTATTTAATGTTTGTTTTGAACCTAACAACATTAGACAACCAATTAGTTTTGATTAACTCATATTTTTCAGATCTGAAGTCTCTTTTTTTCTAGTATTATTTATCAGAGAGATACACTATAATATCTAAGAGTAAATAAAAAAGTACACGTTTAACTAAACTTTGCTTCATTTTGAAGTTATTTCCTTGGTTTAGCAATAAAATGAGCTTGGTAAAGACTGGCTTGTATAAACAGAACAGTTTTACTTGTTTTTTGCTAAAAATAAACCAGATTAAATCAAATATGCAGAGGAATTACATACTAGATGACAAATAATTTACTCGATTGGATATTTGGATAGAAATCGATTTGGATAGAAATAACACCAGTTCTTTTCTGGCATATGTAAATGTTTACAAGGATTTTCTAGCAATTTAAATGTTCTGTGATTACTGGCAATCTTGAAGAGGATGTAGTTAAAAGTATTTTAGTATGAAGACTGTAAACACTCTATAAAGGATTGGCCCTATAAGACCTTAACATTTTTTCTTAGAAATAATTTTTTAAAAAAGATTTTATTTATTTATTTGACAGAGAGAGGCACAGCGAGAGAGGGAACACAAGCAGGGGGAGAGGGAGAAGCAGGCTTCCCGCTGAGCAGGGAGCCCGATGCCGGACTCCATCCCAGGACGCTGGGATCATGACCTGAGCTGAAGGCAGACGCTTAACGACTGAGCCACCCAGGCGCCCCAATTTTTTTAAGTAGGCAAATATGATTTTCCAAAAGCTCTAAAGTGAAATTTAAGCTGAAAAATTAAAATGTAAAATTTAGTTGTCCCTCCATTTTGGATTTCAAGAACTGATTCTGGGTTTTAAGAGCTGGTTCTTCAAGGTTTGAAGCTCTACTTGTGTTTTCCACCTACTGGTGAAGGTTGTGTTGTTCAGTTACGACATTAGAGGTTGCCTTCGGTTTCTTCCAGGACAAATTTTCTCTGGGACCACATGAATAGTCATTAGCCATTTTTCTGTTAGCCTGAAAAATAAGAAATTGAAAATACTCTTCATGGGTAAATGACAGGCAAATTGACAACATTTCTGTTGACAGCCACTTCTTCAGGGAATTTTAGAAGTTCTTTACAAGAGATCCCTGTGCTTTTTTGCTGTGGAGTAAGATCCCGGGGAGAGACTCCGAGTGCAGTGTATAGTCTGTTAGTAATGCTGGTGACATGAGAAGGACTGGGTGTCCAATTACCGCGGTTGGTAAGTATTTGTTGATTTAAGTATCCTTAGAGTTTATTGAAAATTCCTTTCTGTAGATAAGTAATATTCAAAGTAAACTCTGGGTTTCAAGTTTTAATATGTTCCTGAAATGATCCTTTGAGGCTTTTGGGTATTGAATTAAATATTTAAGTACTGATAAAAACGAACTGCTCCTTCTCTTGGAATATGTCAACTTTTTCAATCACAGTACTTTAACAGGTTGTCCATAGTGTAGAAATTGGCACCATTTAATTGAAGGTAGAACCAGGAGGGAGAATTGTCTAGGGTAAGAAAGTCTTTTAGAATTCAGATTTGGGGAAAAAAAGTAATGAAAAGAAAATATGCTTTTTCTTTCTAAGGCATCTCTTTTTTAAGTCAGTGAAGCTGAATAAGGTAACTCTGTAATATCTTAGAGGAGGCAGAGAATTTCCCAAATTATATTTAATTTAGATTGGAGAATCAGGTATCAGTGCCATAGATTAGATCATCTTTGGTAAAGATGGTAGACATTCGGTATTTATGTTCAAAAGAAACAGCAGAAGTTAAAATAACAAACCATTAAAAATAACTGCCTACTAAACGTGAGGCTATATGTCATAGTAGAATAGAACCAAACCAAACCAAACCAAATACTGGACGGTAGAAGCTCCTTATTTTAGTCCTGGCCTCATGAATCACCTCCTGGTGACTGTTCTCTATAATGATCGATATTGAAGTTAGCTAGTGACCTATTATACCTCATCATTTTTTCCTCTCCTAACATCTGATTTATATGTGATTTTTTAACTTTCAGCTAATTCTCAGGAGACAAGTGCCAAGCTTATCCTACTTTCCATGTATAATCCCATAATTCCATTTTTGTTATTTTCGTTATATGTACATTATTAAAGCATGTACAATTTTATAATGTTTTGCCCTTATTATTAACTGTGTTCTGTAGTTATATATATTCAGGGCTACCTATTTTTATGATGAATCTTTTATAATTACTGCCTGAGGCTTATTTTCTACAGACTTCTTAGTGAGACCATATAGAACAATAACCCCTGAGTTCTTGTCTATTTATAACCATTTTTATCTGGCATTTACATTGGAAGGTCAGTTAGCTGTATATAACATCCTAGGCTCATGGAGTTTTTTGTTCCCTTCAGAATTTAAAAATTGTCTTGGGGCACAAAGTGTTGATGTGAAACAGGCTGAGGCTCTTCTAATTTTCTTTCTTTTACAAGTTATATGCTCTTTTTGTTTGGAATGTCCATAGAATTTGTTGGGATGTCCAACTGGTTGGCTTGAGCATGCCTGGGTGTACCCTAGTTGCGTCCCCTTCCTTGTCTATTGGGCTGTCTTGTTCTCCTCTCCATCCCCGTTAGGGTGTGTCTTCATGGCCTCTCTTCCACATTTACCCTTTCCCCACAAACCTCTTTCTATATCTTTCCTGATACTGTTTATTATTATTTTTTTGAATTTCCTCCTTTTTAACCTCTGTTTTTCTTAGGATATTCTCTGCAGTGTTTCTTTGTGTGTTTCTTTTACTTTATTTGTTTTTATTTCTGAATTGTTTCCTTTCCATCTCAGTTTTATACCTTAACTTCCTCCTGAGGTCTAGTTATGTTGTTTTTAGAATTTTCTTTTTGTGACTTATGCTGCTTGTTCATAACTTCTGTCATTATCTTAATGCCTTTTAGCTAATTTTGAAATACTGTTACATAGTATCTGGCCTGCTCCTCTGTTGGCATGCTTTTTGAGTAACTGTTTCTTATATGCTCTTTGAAAAGTGATCAGTCACAGCCCTTTCTGTTAGGTTTCTTGCTTTTTTAAAAAGATTTATTTATTTGAGAGAGAGAGAGAGAGCATGTGTGAGTGGGGGGAGGGGCAGAGGAAGAGGGAGAAAGAGAATCTCAGGCAGACTCCCGCTGAGCATGGAGCCGGATGTGGGGCTCGATACCACAACGCTGAGATCATGACCTGAGCTGAAACCGAGAGTCAACGGCTCAACCGACTGAGCCACCCAGATGCCCAGCTCACGCTTCCAATGAGATGGTTTTTCTGCATGTTTGAAAAGGGGTTCTAGGGTGAATGGCTGTGAGAGGAGCCCTGAAGCATTTCACCCTCGTGATTGGGAACTCCCTCCTCAGCTGCGTCCCAGGAGGTAAGAAACAGTAGCTGCCTTTGCAGTTACCTCTAAAGAAAGCTTGCTGAGACCCGCTCTCTTGGGACCTCTCCTCACGAGTGTGTGGACCTTCTCTCTCTTCTGTACCTCCAGTGCTCCTCCCTGGTTGGTTTGGGCTCTGTTTTTATAATGTTTCCTCAGAGTGGCCTCTGTCCTGGTGAAGCGGTGATTTTCTTGTGAGTTTCTACTTACTGAGAACATAGGCTGCCTGGAATCTTCGAGGTCTTTCTACATTCTCCACAATTTGGGACTCTGTGCAAATTTCTACCGTTTCCACCGCTTGTCCTCAGACAAACTTGATTTCAGACAAATGCTTGCTGACATTTCTACTCAGATTGTGGTTTTCCTCTTTGAGAGATGAATATTTTAAAGCGATTTCTGAAATCTGGCTCATGGGGGTAACTAGAACTCTTCTTTTCTTTTTTCTGCTGCTGCATAGCTCCTGATGCCAGGGTGTGATCATATAGAGACAATATGTATATCACTATATATATATCACATACCATGTGACATACATCTCACACAGGCCTGGGATCTGGTCTGGGGGATTTGGGGGCATCTTGCCCCCTCGTTTTATTGAGGACATTGTTAAGGAGTGCAGGGGAAGATGTTTGTATCTACAAAGGTTTCCTTGACCTCACATGAGTTTCTGTGATGAGAGCTAGTTTTCCGCATGTCAGTTCATGTCTCTCTAGTTTTTATGATAAAATAGGAAGAACAGTGTATCCAAAATCAGTGACTGTTTTTGGTTTGCAAGTTAGGTAATAATTAGTGGACAGAGTGGGAAACTATGTAATTTGTTATAGCTTCATTTACCAATATTTTAAGTGGCATTAAATTTTTTTAAGTAAGGTATAAAGTGCCAAGAACAGTAATTTCTTTTGTCTGATGGACAAATTTATGAAGATATACAGCTAACCATGTAGTTCCTATTTGGTGCTTTTTCAGTGTAGTTAACAAATTAATGATACTTGAAAATTTTCTCCATTGCTGATTTTTACTCTAAAAACTAGGACTTTGTGTTCCAGTTTGCCCATCTTTGTTAAAACCAGGTGGGTCACTACTTTTATGAGACTGTATTATATGAATAAAACCAACTTGCTACAAATAGTGAACTCAAGGGGCCCCTGGGTGGCTCAGATGGTTAAACGTCTGCCTTTGGCTCAGGTCATGATCTCCGAGTCCTGGGATTGAGCCCCGTGTCAAGCTCCCCGCTCAGCGGGGAGTCTGCTTCTCCTTCTCCCTCTGTCCCTGCCCCTGCTCATGCTCTCCCTGTATCTCTCTGTCTCAAATGAAAATAAAATCTTTAAAAAAATTAGTGAGCTGGTGGCAAATTATTTCTGAACAAGTACTATATTAAAATCACAAATGATAATCTTTTATCAAAAAATTTGATCAACTTAAGGGGCGCCTGGGTGGCTCAGTCATTAAGCGTCTGCCTTCAGCTCAGGTCATGATCCCAGGGTCCTGGGATCGAGTCTCACATCAGGCTCCCTGCTCAGCGGGAAGCCTGCTTCTCCCTCTCCCACTCCCCCTGCTTGTGTTCCCTCTCTCGCTGTCTCTCTCTCTCTGTTGAAAAATAAAATAAAATCTTAAAAAAAAAAATTTGATCAACTTAGAAAAAATAAAGGTGAGTAATTTTAAAATGATTGAGCCCATGCAGGCCAGCCTATAACATGTGTTGAGATGGTATTTAATTATTATTTTAATTTGTGCTTTTAAATTATATTTCCATTACATTTTGCCAAGGTGCACTTAAGGAATAGTTTTCATTTTAATAAAAAAGAAGTCACATATATCCATGACAAAGCTGTGTGAAATAAAACAAATTTAATCCTATAAAGTTAATGTCATATAGAACATTTTTCTTTGTTCTTAAAAGTTTGATGTCAAATGTATTATTTAAACAAAAACTAGTTTATTTGAAGAGAATCTCAGGAAGAAATTCTTAGGTGTTATAAAAAAGAAGGCTCTTGCTTCAAAGGCAATGCAATTATGAAAGAAGTTACGAAGGAATCTGCTACATATGATATATGTGTGGAATAATGTGAAGGAGAAGAAATAAAAAAATTCTGAGAGGTTGGCTTTGTAAAACCCACAATAACTGAACATAGAGATGCATGCTGTGTGTGTGTGTGTGTGTGTGTGTGTGTGTGAAGGGAGATATCCTAAAGCCAAGGAAGGATTGAAGATGGAATATTGTTCACTCCATTGAAAATAGTTCTTGGGCGCCTGGGTGGCTCAGTTGGTTAAGCGACTGCCTTCGGCTCAGGTCATGATCCTGGAGTCTCTGGATCGAGTCCCGCATCGGGCTCCCTGCTCGGCAGGGAGCCTGCTTCTCCCTCTGACCCTCCCCCCTCTCATGTGCTCTTTGTCTCTCTCATTCTCTCTGTCTCAAATAAATAAATAAAATCTTTAAAAAAAAAAAAAAAGAAAATAGTTCTTAAACAGCTTTACTGACATGCAATCTATTTCCTGTAAACTAATTGATCTATAGGGCTGTGCGTCCCTCAAAATACTGTTAATGCTTCCATCGTCACATCAAAGTCTCCCAGTGCCCATGAAATACACTTGTTACAAAACGCATCTCTGAATCCTCACTCCCACATCCAGCCCCAGCCTGGTGCTGGTTTGGCTTTCTATCTGTATGCATTTATCTTGTCTAGACTCTTCATATACATGGAATCATATGATACGTTGGCTTTCGTGTCTGGCTTCTCACAACACAATGGTTTTGAGGTTCTTCCATCTAGTGCCGTGTACCAGTAGTATATTTCTTTCCATCCTTGCATGGTTTTCCGTTTATGGATGTACCACCTTTGTTCATCCATTCACTAGTTGCTTGTACCTTTGGAAAGTTTCCAGTTTTTTTACGATTATGTATAATGCTCCGATTGACATTTACATGTAAGTCTACGTGGACATATGTTAGCACTCTTCTGAGATAGCAGTGGAATTTAAGAATTATGTGATATAGGTTTACCATTTTTGAGCAACTGCCAAGTTACTTTTCAAAGTGGCTGCAGCATTTCACATTCCTACCGGCAATGTGTGAGGGTTCCAAATTCTCCACATCCTCGCCAATGCTTGTTATTATCCGTCTTTTTTTCCATTCTAGTGGGTGTCTAGTGATATCTTGGTTTCTTTTTAAAGATTTTATTTATTTATTTGACAGAGAGAGAGAGCACAAGCAGGGGAAGGGGCAGAGGCAGAGGGAGAGGGAGAAGTAGGCTCCTCACTGAGCAGGGAGCCCGATGTGGAACTCGATCCCAGGACCCTGGGATCACGACCTGAGCTGAAGGCAGACATTTAACCATCTGAGCCACCCAGGTGCCCCAATATCTCGTTGTTTTAATTCGTATTTTCCCCAAAGACTAATATTGCTGAGCAGTTTTTTTTTTTTCATGTGCTTATTGTCCCCTTGTATATGTTATTTGGTGAAATGCCTATTTAAATCTTTTGCCCGTTTTCAATTTTTTTTTTGTCTTATCATTGAGCTGTATTTTTATATATTCTACAAACTAGTTCTTTTTCAGATACATAATTTGGAAATATTTTTTCCTAGTCTGGGTCTTGCTTGTCTTAATAGTGACAGTACTGACACTATTTTGAGTATCTTTTAAGAGTTTTGATACAGCCTAATTTAGCAAGTTCAGGAATTTTGTAAGCAAAAATGCTTCTTTTTTTTTTTTAAAGATTTTACTTATTTATTCATGAAAGACAGAGAGAGAGGGAGAGGGAGAAGTAAGATCCCCGCCGAGCAAGGAGCCCGATGCGGGACTCAATCCCAGGACCCGGGGATCATGACCTGAGCCGAAGGCAGATGCTTAACCGACTGAGCCACCCAGTTGCCCAGCAAAAATGCTTCTGATTGTTGTATGCCTTTGGTTGATTTCCAGAGTACATGAATGTTTAATTTTGTTGGTTTTGCCTAGCTTTATTGTTGCTTTTTTGAGGAAAGGATTTGCTCATCTTACATGGCCATCACTCCACTTCTACTTTTAGTACATGAGAATTAAAAACAGAACTAATAGCCTTTGGGTTTGGAAAGGGAGAGGGGATATGATGGGAAGGGGAGTTAGCCTGCAGCATCTTCCTTCTTCAAGTCTTTCAAAGGCTGTATGTGCATGGGGTGTGTGTGTGTGTGTGTATTACTAAAGAGTAGTGTAATTTTGTAGCAGAATATTTATTGCTTTATTAAAATGAAATACCTGATGCCCTAACAGATTGTACAATAGAATTCCATTGTCGCTTAGGTTCTCTAACACAAACCAAAAAAACCATGGTCTGGAATAAAAATATGGAGTGGTCCTATATTGCTTTGTTAGTTTCTTATCGGATACGTCTTTTACCCCTACCTTATTGTACAATTCATACACCTCACAGTATCATTTACAAGAGATATATACATACAGACAAACCATACACAGATGAAATTTTATTACTTTCTAAATTAGGGATCTGGTCCCAATTTCAACATGGGTCATGTGTGTGTGTGTTTGGGGGGGGTGGGTTTCCCCACACTATCAGGGAATTCTCCACAACACCAGCTGGGTGTCCTACCATTTAACTCAATTCTGACACTGTCTACCCAGAGGTAATGTCAGATTCCACAGGTTAGGGGCTCAGCCCTACAAGTCTGCTTGCCTCCTACCCTGACTTCCTAAGCCAATCACAAGTCCAGGTTGTTACCTGTACTTCTGATCACCTGTCTATGAATCGGAGGTTCCCACGACCCACTGCTTGGGTTCAATTAAGTTGTCAGAGTGGCTCACAGAACTCAGAGAAACATTTTACGTACCAGATCACTGGTTTATTATAAAAGGATATAACTCAGGAACAACCAGAAGAGATGCATAGGGCAAGGTATGAGGGAAGGGTGAGGAGCTTCCATGCGCTTTGATTGGGCCACCCTCCCTGAATCTCCACGTGTCCAGGAACCTGGAAGCTCTTGGAACCTCACCCTTTTGAATTTTTATGGAGGCTTCCTTACCTAGGCATGATTGATTAAATATTCCTTGCTAATCTCAAATTTCTCTCCCTTTCCTCGAGGTGGTGGGGGTGGCGCTGAAAGTTCCAACCCTCTGATCATAAGGTTTATTCCCCTGGCAACCAGCCCTCATCCTAAAGCTCTTCCCTCAATCGCCTCATTAACACAACAAAAGACACCTTTATCGCTCTCATCAACAGAACTCCAAAGGGTTTCAGGAGTTCTGTGTCAGTGAAAACAAACATATATTTTTTATTATAAATAAGAACATTATGCTTTCTTTTTATTCTTACCTTTTTAAAATGTATTTATCATTTCTTAAAAAAGATTTTATTTATTTATTTGAGAGAGAGCTAGAGAGAGAGAGAGCCGGAGCAGGGGTAGAAGGAGAGGGAGAAGCAGACTCTCCGCTGAGCAGGGAGCCCGAAGCTCTGTCCCCGGACCCTGAGTCCATGACCTGAGCTGAAGGCAGCCGGTTAACTGACTGAGGCACCCAATGCCCCTGAAATTTATTTTTTTTTCACAAAAGTTTATTCTTAAATGTACAATAGGATCCAAGAAACAGCACTTCATTCTAGCTATGGATGGTAACAGGTGTGATGGCAGGAATGCAGATGGTTAAACAGGAATTGAATTATGGATCACCACTGCCCCAGGCACAGGAACATCTTACTTTTTGCCAGATTTCTTAATTCCACCAGTGGCCAGGGGGCCCTTCCCCTGAGTCTTTGCTTTTAGTTCTTCTAGTTTCTTCTGTTCCTCTCTCTGTTTCTGCTTGAATGCCTTATCTTCATCATTCTCTCTTTGGCCTACTCCTTGGGCTGTTTCAGGGAACTTCTTTTTGCCACCTTTGTGGCCAGACCCACACTTTCTTACGACATATTTGTGTGCTTGAATATATAACTGGTCGATGCTTGCAAAGATGAATATGATCATTCCTCTCACTCGTGGATGTTTCTCCCTTTGCAATATGATGCTGTCCTTCCTTCTATCAAGAAGTGAAGTCTGTTTTCTTGCCCTCTGGATCTGTGCTGACCTTGGGCCCTTCCCTGATCAGAAGAATGAGGCAGAAGTGTTGTGTCACTTTCAAGCTTAGGCTACAGGAGAACTTGTAACTTCTGCTTCTGACATCTTAGAATCCTGAGAAGAAGCACATGAAGAAGCCTAAGATAGTTTTCTTTTTTTTTTTTTTATTTTTTATTTTTTTATTCTTATGTTAATCCCCATACATTACATCATTAGTTTTAGATGAAGTGTTCCATGATTCATTGTTTGTGCATAACACCCAGTGCTCCATGCAGAATGTGCCCTCCTCAATACCCACCACCAGGCTAACCCATCCTCCCACCCCCCTCCCCTCTAGAACCCTCAGTTTGTTTTTCAGAGTCCATCGTCTCTCATGGTTCGTCTCCCCCTCCGATTTCCCCCGCTTCATTCTTCCCCTCCCGCTACCTTCCTCTTCTTCTTTTTTTTTTTCTCAACATATATTGCATTATTTGTTTCAGAGGTACAGATCTGAGATTCAACAGTCTTGCACAATTCACAGCGCTTACCAGAGCACATACCCTCCCCAGTGTCTATCACCCAGTCACCCCATCCCTCCCACCCCACCCCCCACTCCAGCAACCCTCAGTTTGTTTCCTGCAATTAAGAATTCCTCATATCAGTGAGATCATATGATACATGTCTTTCTCTGTTTGACTTATTTCACTCAACATAATACCCTCCAGTTCCATCCACGTCGTTGCAAATGGCAAGATCTCATTCCTTTTGATGGCCGCATAATATTCCATTGTATATATATACCACACTAAGATAGTTTTCTTGAGGAGGGGATACCATGTGTAGTGATAGGCCCAGCTCACAGACACCATCAACCACCAGACATGGAAGTAGGACCTTTTAGATCCAGGTGAGCAGCCAGATCACAGTAGCTCCCTTGTTGAGACCAGCAGAAAAACTGGCAGCTGAAAAAAGTCATATGAGTGGTCAACAGGCACATGAAAAGATGCTTGACATCACCAATCGCCAGGGAAATGCAAATCAAAACCATAATGAGTTATCACCTCACATCTGTGAGGATGGCCATTCTCAGAAAGACAAAAGGTAACAAGTATTGGTGGGGATGTGGAGAAAAGGGAGTCCTTGTGCACTGTTGGTGGGAATGCAAATTGTTTCAGCTACTATGGAAAACAGTACGGAGGTTCCTCAAAAAATTTAAACTAGAACTATCATACATGATCCAGCAATCTCATTTCTGGAAATACATCTAAAGCAAGCGAAAACACTATGTTAAAGAGATATCTGCATCCCCGTGTTCACTGCAGCATTATTTACAATAGCCAAGGCATAGAGCCGAAGTGTCCATTGATGGATGAATGCATAAAGAAAACATGGTGTAAAAATACAATGGAATAGTATTCAACCATAAAAAGAGGGAAATCCTGCCATTTGTGACAATTTGGATGGACCTTGAGAGCATTATGCTAAGTGAAGGAAGTCAGGCAGAGAAAGAAAATACTTCATGACCTCACTTGTATGTGGAATTTAAAACAAAAACGAAATTCATGTAAACAGATCAGATTTGTGGTTACTAGATGGGGTGGGTCAGGGGAGGCAGAATGGGATGAAGGTCGTCATAAGGTAAAAACTCCCAACTCTAAGGTAAATAGGCACTAGGGATGTAATACACAGCATGATGGTTATGAGTAACACTGCTGTTTGGTACATAAGAAAATTAAAAGGGTAAATCCTCAGAGTTGTCATTACAAGGAATAATTTTTCTTGTATCTATATGAGAAGATGGATGTTAACTAAACGTACTGTGGTAATTATTTCATGATCTATGTTAGTCAGATCATTATACTATACACTTTAAACGTGCACAGTGCTGTGTGTCAATTATATTTCAATAAAACTGGAAAAAAACCCTTGCCATCTGAGTCAGACTGAATTCCTGATCCACATATTTCTGAGGAAATAAAACAATTATTGCTTTAGGCCACTTAACTGGTGGTGGTTTGTTATGCAGTAATTGATCATTGAGACAATATGTTTATTTTACATTTTCTCTACAAACAGTTATGCCTGAACAGAATATCTTAAAATAGGAACTATGGTGATTTTTAGTCTCTTTCAAAATGTTTTGGGCCTGTCTGATATCAGAAAGTGTAGACTTTCTGATAGATATTTTGTTTAGCTATATATCTTTTGTGTACTTTTTTTTGG
The DNA here is from genome assembly GCF_011800145.1 of Mirounga leonina. NCBI lineage: Eukaryota > Metazoa > Chordata > Mammalia > Carnivora > Phocidae > Mirounga > Mirounga leonina. The sequence continues at coordinate 33,500,571 of NW_023270320.1, read as the reverse complement.
TGTAAGTATATATCTTCTATATACTTTCGTATAAATCTTTTAAATTTGTGCTTATCAAGTTTGATGCAATCGGTATTGTTTTTAGGTGGTTGTGTGTGGCTTTTAAAGCTGTTGGCTATAAATGTTTCGGATTCCTGTCTCAAGTAAAAGTCTATCAAATGGCATTCTTTGCTCTTGTTGCCTGCAGTATCTCTTTGAGATAGGTATGATGTTTTGAAAGAAGGGGAAAACATTTTCATTATGGATTCTTTAATCAACAGCAATCAATTATTTGCCTTTTATTACTATTTGCAAAGAAACGGATTCTTAATTTCCCATTTCTGAAATGCCCTAGGGTAATAGATTCCTAATGCCTTAAGTGTAAAAGGAACACCTTCTCACCGTTGCTCAAACATTAAGGCACATAGGAGTGGTTACCAAATGTGTCTGCTTTCATAGACCCCAAATGCTAAATCTGTTAGTATTTCCTGCTACACTTCTGAATTTCGAATACTGTTCATATAAACTGAAAAGGCCAACGTATAGAGACATTTATGTGATTTTCTTCCTGTTAAAAATATAGACTTGATAAGGTAATGGAACAACAAGTTTTCATAAAATTACATATACAGTTAAAATCTGCAATTCCTTTTATACTGAATACAGTTATTTTTGTTATAATTATTTAAATAAAAGTACTTCCACATAATTGTTATTATAACATCAGATTTGTATCTTGTTTGGGGATATCTATAAATTTCATTCATCCAAAATTACATTATTTACCTTAGTGCTTCACTACATGGCCACTTCGATTCTAGGAACCAAACACCTGCACATACAAGCTTGAGGAGGTTTCGATGATTGATTTCAGGACACATTTTAAAGAATGTAGCCTAATGAATAGTACTTTTGTATTTAAAGTAGCAAGAGTCTGAAAAGGTCATCCAATGGAAAATGTGTGAATTAAATATTTCTGATATTCATTCCTACTTGGAAACAGCTACGGGGAAGGATTTGTTCGGTTATAACTATGCATCATCTTAGCGTCTTCTGTGCCAGAGTAAATTTTTAATCTTTACAGATTATAGGATAGAAACATTCTCTTTGTAGAGAAGGCAAATATTAGATACTTAGGGAAGGAGGTGCAGGAGCATTCAGGCTCAAATTGTCTTCATGATATTCCTCCCAAATGGACTCGAGAAACTTAGAGTTTAAGTCTAAACCTGAGGTACAGTCTTGCTTTTCCTTCTCAAGGATTTGATGGTTATTTTTTGCTAGGCAGACAATTTAACTAAAAATGTTGGCTATCCCTTAATTTTAGTCCCAATTAGCATGCTTTTTTAAAAAAGATTTATTTATTTTAGAGAGAGAGTGTGCATGAGTGGGGGAGGGGCAAAGAGAGAGGGAGAGAGAGAGATCTCAAGCAGACTCCCGCTGAGCTCAATCCCAGGACCCTGAGATCATGATCCCAGGTGAAACTGAGTCGCCCACGCAACTGACTGAGTCACTCAGGCACGCCAGCACCCTTTGGTTTTTTAAATAAATGTCTGTTCTTCTTTTGGTCATCCTTTTAAAGTCAATCTAATTCCTCCTTTTCAAAGGTTTTTTGTGTTCAGGCTGTAGAAGTTGCGCCTTGAACTGACCTGCTGCTCTGAGGTAAGGGAGCTGGGAAATTGAAGGAAATTTGTGAAAGGGGATAGAAACTTTCCTCTTCTTTTACCCTGAGCCTGGCCCTTAAAGTGTGTTCCACAGATCAGGGGCTCCTGCATCATTTGGGAGCTTGCCTCCTCCAAGACCTACTGAATTAGAATCTGCATGCTGATTAGAATCTGCATGCTGACCAGAATCCCCATGCGATTTTCATACTCAGTCAAAGCTGGCATGCTCTGCCCCAGCAGAAAGCATTAGGTAAAATCTACCTGGCATCCCTCTCCCATGGCCCTCAGAAAGATCTCACCCTTGGGGCACCTGCATGACTCAGTCGTTAAGCGTCTGCCTTCAGCTCGGGTCATGATCCCAGGGGCCTGGTATCGAGCCCCGCATTGGGCTCCCTGCTCAGCGGGAAGCCTGCTTCTCCCTCTCCCTCTCCCCCTGCTTGTGTTCCCTCTCTCGCTGTGTCTCCCTCTGTCAAATAAATAAATAAAATCGAAAGAAAGAAAGAGAAAGAAAGAAAGAAAGAAGAAAGAAAGAAAGAAAGAAAGAAAGAAAGAAAGAAAGAAAGAAAGAAAAAGAAAGAAAGAAAGAAAGAAAGAAAGAAGAAAGAAAGAGAAAAAGAAGGAAAGATCTCAATCTTTCCAGGGTTACCTCTAAGGAGCTCTGGCAGTTTGTTTCCACTACATGTAGCTTTGGGGAAAGAGTTAATTTCCTGGGTTTCTATTTGCCATATGTAAAGTGATGGTCTAATATTTTGTGATATATCTCTTGTGGGTTAGCATGCTGTGACTCACTCCTATCTGTTGACAGGGAGCCCAGATCATTATCAAGGAAGAGAAAATCTCCTCCACCCATTGAACAGACACTCACTTCACCAGCGCATACTTACCCTAGCCAAATTCACACCAACTAAGTTCATTTGTTTCAACTTAAGCTAAAATTAGCCAGATTAACATGAATATAGTAGCCACTAAAATATATTCTGAGGTAAAAGTAATGAATCGTTAATAATTAGTTGATTTACATATTTTTTTCCAAGGGGGGGAAATGTAATGAACTGTTATTCTTTACAGTTAGAATATATCATGCCTTCAATTAATTACCCTCTAGTATGTCACTTGGGATCATATTATACTATAAACTGTATTTCTGCTGCAGATATATAAAGATACACATACAAATTTATCTTTAAAACTCAAAGGAGGGTGTCACAAATATAAAATATACTTTGTTTTACAATTTATGAAGCTCTTCACCCACGTGATTTCACTAAAATACAAGGAATCTATGTAACATTTAATTTAAAAAATGTGATGTATGGTAAACTGGCTGTTATTGTTAATTTTGTAGATTTCTTTGAAAACCTTAATTTAAAGCACCAAAAGTGGTTTACTGTCATGTAGTAGGCGATAGATATATCTGTGTTGTTCATTATCATTACTGTATTTTGGTGTTGTAAGGGCTTAGGTTAAGGAAATTGTTATTATTTCCCTAGAATTCCTTCTCACTCCATATATTAAGTTCAGTATGTTCAGACTGAGTTGACATAAGGTGCAGACAGTGAGGCACCAATTTTCTAGGCTTGACAATACTTAAGACTGGTATTTTTACTTGATCTCTCACTTTCAAGACATAGGAGACATTGTGGGCTTTAGTAGGTGATAGCCAGATTAACTCTCAGCATCTAAAATGATTTTAAATAGCTTAGTGGCAAAAGGTGATAAAGGATTGAGGATAAACATTGTTAAAACAGTTAAAAATCATCCTGGAAGTATGTGAAAGGCATTTAGATCCTAAGAAGTGTCACGTATTTCAGAATAAAAGAAGGGCAAGCAGAACACTATTTTTCATGATGTATCCTTTTATTTGATTGTGAGACACGGCAGTATTTTTTTTGATAACCCCTGAGTGCACACTTTTTTTAAAACCTCCAAATACATGTCGGTAGTTAAAAAAAAACACCACAAGCAAAAGCTTAGTTGGTCACTATTAAATACTATTTGTAATGAATAACTTTTTAGTAAAAAAAAAAATTGAAGTAAAAAATATTTTTTTCTTTAATAATATGTCCTATTTGATGAAGTATGACCAAAAATCTTCTGAATTTTCTTTTTTTCTTTTTAATAAATATTTATTGTATACCTATTATGTGCCAGATGCTGTGTCAAACTTAAAGACAAAGACAAATAAAACACAGTTCATGCCATTGTGGATCTGAGAGTTCAAGAAGATTGAGGAAAAAAACTTAGGAACTATAAATTTGTTGTTCTGTTGAAGATGGAGTTGACTTAATGAGGATATCAAATTAATTTATAGGAAGTCAAAAGCATAGTGATTAATATGGAATGATCATGATTCCATGTGAAAGGAATAACAAAGGTTTACTTTAATGTCAAAATCCAATGAGATTATTTTTTTTTCAACAAATATATATGTTGCTAAGTGCTATACTCCATGCAAGGAGTTTCAAGGTTGTAAAGGGGAACCAGACAGACTTGATTCCTGTTCTTATGGATATGATATTCTAGTACTGGAGTCAGTTTACAATTAAAAAAAGAAAGATAAACACAATACTTAGAATTAGCAATAAAAATGAGTGCCACCGGGCGCCTGGGTGGCTCAGTTGGTTAAGCGACTGCCTTCGGCTCAGGTCATGATCCTGGAGTCCCGGGATCGAGTCCCACATTGGGCTCCCTGCTCAGCAGGGAGTCTGCTTCTCCTGCTGACCCTCCTCCCTCTCGTGCTC
>NW_023270320.1:33442811-33496090 GCF_011800145.1 Mirounga leonina | reverse complement strand
AAAAAAAAAAAAAAGAATGAGTGCCACCAACAAGGGGCCATGATATTGGGGTAAAGGTAGGAAAGAATCACTGAGGATTTGAAATTTTAGTCACTGAGGATGTAAATGATGAAAGTGAGCCAGGAGTTGGAAGCAGGTGGGGCATGGTGAAGGCATTCTAGAAGAGGGAAAGGTTAATTGGATGCTTCTCTGGAACTTTAAGATTATTCTATCAGTAATAGGCTTAGTATTTAAGGTTCTCAAAAATATATAGTTTTAGAGCTAGGCCATGAGAAATCAAATCAAACAACTGTATCAGTCCTGTTTTATTATTTTCTGTAAACATATTTGAAAATAGGCAGAAACCTAGATCCCATTCTCTGTACCTGAGCTTATAAACCTAGGTACAAGGAATGACCCCTTGAATCTTCTGCTAACTTTTTTTTTGCTATATGCATAAATTATCTTAAACATGTTTAAAGTAGAGGTGAGGCTACTTTCCTTTACTTTAAGATCCAAGTTTGACCAGTCACTAGGGAATAAAGAATTTCACCAAATAATTCAGAAGACAAAACAATACAGAGCTTCAATGTGTCTCAATATTTGGTAGTACTTCGCTTTAATTTATCTGCTGAGTTTTGTACTCTGTACAGTTTTCAATGGTTGCTATATGGATTACACATACTCTACTTTTCACAATCCCCTTAGAATTTTAGTACGTGGAGTGTAGAAATCTTACCTCCTTTATGTTGCAGTGGTCCAATGTGTTACATCTACATACATTGAACACACAACAGACTACATACTTTTTGCTTTCAACCATCATACATATTTTTTAAAATTTATTTATTTTATTCTTATGTTAATCCCCTACATATCATCATTAATTTTAGATATAGTGTTCCATGATTCATTGTTTGTGCATAATACCCAGTGCTCCATGCAGAATGTGCCCTCCTCAATACCCACCACCAGGCTAACCCATCCTCCCACCCCCCTCCCCTCTAGAACCTTCAGTTTGTTTTTCAGAGTCCATCGTCTCTCATGGTTCGTCTACCCCTCCGATTTCCCCCGCTTCATTCTTCCCCTCCTGCTACCTTCTTCTTCTTCTTCTTTTTTTTTTCTTAACATATATTGCATTATTTGTTTCAGAGGTACAGATCTGAGATTCAACAGTCTTGCACAATTCACAGCGCTTACCAGAGCACATACCCTCCCCAGTATCTATCACCCAGTCACCCCATCCCTCCCACCCCACCCCCCACTCCAGCAACCCTCAGTTTGTTTCCTGCAATTAAGAATTCCTCATATTAGTGAGATCATATGATACATGTCTTTCTCTGTTTGACTTATTTCGCTCAACATAATACCCTCCAGTTCCATCCACGTCGTTGCAAATGGCAAGATCTCATTCCTTTTGATGGCTGCATAATATTCCATTATATATATATATATACCACCTCTTCTTTATCCATTCATCTGTCGATGGACATCTTGGCTCTTTCCACAGTTTGGCTATTGTGGACATTGCTGCTATAGACATCGGGGTGCACGTACCCTTTTGGATCCCTACTTTTGTATCTTTGGGGTAAATAGCCAGTAGTGCAATTGCTGGATCATATGGTAGCTCTATTTTCAACTTTTTGAGGAACCTCCATACTGTTTTCCAGAGTGGCTGCACCAGCTTGCATTCCCACCAACAGTGTAGGAGGGTTCCCCTTTCTCCGCATCCCCACCAACATCTGTCGTTTCTGACTTGTTAATTGTAGCCATTCTCACTGGTGTGAGATAGTATCTCATTGAGGTTTTGATTTAGATTTCCCTGATGCCGAGCGATATTAAACACTTTTTCATGTGTCTGTTGGCCATTTGGATGTCTTCTTTGGAAAATGTCTGTTCATGTCTTCTGCCCATTTCTTGATTGGATTCTTTGTTCTTTGGGTGTTGAGTTTGCTGAGTTCTTTATAGATTTTGGATACTAGCCCTTTATCTGATATGTCATTTGCAAATATCTTCTCTCATTCTGTCGGTTGTCTTTTGGTTTTGTTGACTGTTTCCTTTGCAAAAGCTTTTTATCTTGATGAAGTCCCAATAGTTCATTTTTGCCCTTGCTTCCCTTGCCTTTGGCGATGTTTCTAGGAAGAAGTTGCTTTGGCTGAGGTCAAAGAGGTTGCTGCCTGTGTTCTCCTTTAGGATTTTGATGGACTCCTGTCTCACATTGAGGTCTTTCAACCATTTGGAGTCTATTTTTGTGTGTGGTGTAAGGAAATGGTCCAGTTTCATTCTTCTGCATGTGGCTATCCCATTTTCCCAACACCATTTGTTGAAGAGACTGTCTTTGTTCCATTGGACATTCTTTCCTGCTTTGTCAAAGATGAGTTGACCATAGAGTTGAGGGTCCATTTCTGGGCTCTCTATTCTGTTCCATTGATCTATGTGTCTGTTTTTGTGCCAGTACCATGCTGTCTTGATGATGACAGCTTTGTAATAGAGCTTGAAGTCCGGAATTGTGATGCCGCCAGCTTTGCTTTTCTTTTTCAACATTCCTCTGGATATGCGGGGTCTTTTCTGGTTCCATACAAATTTTAGGATTATTTGTTCCATTTCTTTGAAAAAAGTGGATGGTATTTTGATTGCATTGAATGTGTAGATTGCATTGAATGTGTAGATTGCTCTAGGTAGCATTGACATCTTCACAATATTTGTTCTTCTAATCCATGAACGTGGAACATTTTTCCATTTCTTTGTGTCTTCCTCAATTTCTTTCATGAGTATTTTATAGTTTTCTGAGTACAGATCCTTTGTCTCTTTGGTTAGATTTATTCCTAGGTATCTTAAGGTTTTGGGTGCAATTGTAAATGGGATTGACTCCTTAATTTCTCTTTCTTCTGTCTTGTTGTTGGTGTATAGGAATGCCACTGATTTCTGTGCATTGATTTTATATCCTGCCACTTTACTGAATTCTTGTATGAGTTCTAGCAGTTTTGGGGTCGAGTCTTTGGGGTTTTCCACATAAAGTATCATATCATCTGCAAAGAGCGAGAGTTTGACTTCTTCTTTGCCGATTTGGATGCCTTTTATTTCTTTGTGTTGTCTGATTGCTGTGGCTAGGACTTCCAATACTATGTTGAATAGCAGTGGTGATAGTGGACATCCCTGCCACGTTCCTGACCTTAGGGGGAAAGCTCTCAGTTTTTCCCCATTGAGAATGATATTCGCTGTAGGTTTTTTATAGATGGCTTTTATGATATTGAGGTATGTACCCTCTATGCCTATACTCTGAAGAGTTTTGATCAAGAAAGGATGCTGTACTTTGTCAAATGCTTTTTTCTGCATCTATTGAGAGGATCATATGATTCTTGTTCTTTCTTTTGTTAATGTATTGTATCACATTGATTGGTTTGCGGATGTTGAACCAACCTTGCAGCCCAGGGATAAATCCCACTTGGTCGTGGTGAATAATCCTTTTAATGTATGGTTGGATCCTATTGGCTAGTATTTTGGTGAGAATTTTTGCATCCATGTTCATCAGGGATATTGGTCTATAGTTCTCCTTTTTGATGGGGTCTTTGTCTGGTTTTGGGATCAAGGTAATGGTGGCCTCATAAAATGAGTTTGGAAGTTTTCCTTCCATTTCTATTTTTTGGAACAGTTTCAGAAGAATAGGTATTAATTCTTCTTGAAATGTTTGGTAGAATTCCCCTGGGAAGCCATCTGGCCCTGGGCTTTTGTTTTTTGGGAGATTTTTGATGACTGCTTCAATTTCCTTAGTGGTTATAGGTCTGTTCAGGTTTTCAATTTCTTCCTGGTTCAGTTTTGGTAGTTGATACATCTCTAGGAATGCATCCATTTCTTCCAGGTTATCTAATTTGCTGGCATAGTGTTGCTCATAATATATTCTTATAATTGTTTGTATTTCTTTGGTGTTGGTTGTGATCTCTCCTCTTTCATTCATGATTTTGTTGATTTGGGTCATTTCTCTTCTCTTTTTGATAAGTCTGGCCAGGGGTTTATCAATCTTGTTAATTCTTTCAAAGAACCAGCTCCTAGTTTCGTTGATCTGTTCTACTGTTCTTTTAGTTTCTATTTCATTGATTTCTGCTCTGATCTTTATTATTTCTCTTCTCCTGCTGGGTTTAGGCTTTATTTGCTGTTCTTTCTCCAGCTCCTTTAGGTGGAGGGTTAGGTTGTGTACTTGAGACCTTTCTTGTTTCTTGAGAAAGGCTTGTATTGCTATATACTTTCCTCTTAGGACTGCCTTTGCTGCATCCCAAAGATTTTGAATAGTTGTGTTTTCATTTTCATTGGTTTCCATGTATTTTTTTAATTCTTCTTTAATTTCCCGGTTGACCCATTCATTCTTCAGTAGGATGCTCTTTAGCCTCCATGTATTTGAGTTCTTTCCGACTTTCCTCTTGTGATTGAGTTCTAGTTTCAAAGCATTGTGGTCTGAAAATAGGCAGGGAATGATCCCAATCTTTTGGTACCAGTTGAGACCTGATTTATGACCTAGGATGTGATCGATTCTGGAGAATGTTCCATGGGGACTAGAGAAGAATGTGTATTCCATTGCTTTGGGGTGGAATGTTCTGAATATGTCTGTGAAGTCCATTTGGTCCATTGTGTCATTTAAAGTCTTTATTTCCTTGTTGATCTTTTGCTTAGACGATCTGTCCATATCAGTGAGGGGGGTGTTAAAATCCCCCACTATTATTGTATTGTTGTCAATGTGTTTCTTTGCTTTTGTTATTAATTGCCTTATATAATTGGCTGCTCCCATGTTAGGGGCATAGATATTTACAATTGTTAGATCTTCTTGTTGGATAGACCCTTTAAGTAGGATATAATGTCCTTCCTCATCTCTTATTACAGTCTTTGGTTTAAAATCTAATTTGTCTGATATAAGGATTGCCACCCCAGCTTTCTTTTGCTGTCCATTAGCATGGTAAATGGTTTTCCACCCCCTCACTTTCAATCTGGGGGTGTCTTTGGTTCTAAAATGAGTCTCTTGCAGACAGCATATCGATGGGTCTTGTTTTTTAATCCAATCTGATAGCGTGTGTCTTTTGATTGGGGCATTTAGCCCATTTACATTCAGGGTAACTATTGAAAGATAGGAATTTAGTGCCATTGTATTGCCTGTAAGGTGACTGTTACCGTATATTGTCTGTGTTCCTTTCTGGTCTATGTTGCTTTTAGGGTCTCTCTCTGCTTAAAGGACCCCTTTCAAGATTTCTTGTAGGACTGGTTTCGTGTTTGCAAATTCCTTTAGTTTTTGTTTGTCCTGGAAGCTTTTTATCTCTCCTTCTATTTTCAATGACAGCCTAGCTGGATAGAGTATTCTTGGCTGCATATTTTTCTCATTTAGTGCTCTGAATATATCCTGCCAGTCCTTTCTGGCCTGCCAGGTCTCTGTGGATAGGTCTGTTGCCAATCTAATGTTTCTACCATTGTAGGTTACATATCTCTTCTCCCGAGCTGCTTTCAGGATTTTCTCTTTATTTATGAGACTCGTAAGTTTTACTATTAGATGTCGGGGTGTTGACCTATTTTTATTGATTTTGAGAGGGGTTCTCTGTGCTTCCTGGATTTTGATGCCTGTTTCCTTCCCAAAATTAGGGAAGTTCTCTGCTATAATTTGCTCCATTATACCTTATGCCCCTCTCTCTCTTTCTTCTTCTTCTGGGATCCCAATTATTCTAATGTTTTTTCGTCTTATGGTATCGCTTATCTCTCGAATTCTGCCCTCGTGATCCAGTAGTGGTTTATCTCTCTTTTTCTCAGCTTCTTTATTTTCCATCATTTGGTCTTCTGTATTACTGATTCTCTCTTCTGCCTCATTTATCCTCACAGTTAGCACCCCCATTTTTGATGCACCTCATTAATAGCCTTTTTGATTTCTACTTGGTTAGATTTTAGTTCTTTTACTTCTTCAGAAAGGGTTTCTCTAATAACTTCCATATTTTTTTCAAGCCCAGCTAGTATCTTTAAAGTGATGATTCTGAACTCTAGATCTGACATCATACTAATGTCCATATTGAGTAGGTCCCTGGCAGTCGGTACTACCTCTCGTTCTTTTTGTTGAGGTGATTTTTTCCGTCTTGTCATTTTGTGCAGAGGAGAATAGATTAATGAGAGAACAAAATGCTAGCAGAGTAACAGCGTCCCCAGAAAATATACTCTAAACAAATCAGAAAAGACCTGAAGAAGTGGAAAAAGAAGCGGGAAGAGAGAAAAAAGATAAAGAAAAAAAAAAAAAGATAAAGATAAAAACAAAAACAAACAAAACAAAACAACAACAACAAGAAAAAACAGAATGTGATCAAATATGATCAGGCTGGTATATAGATCAGTGCCACACACTAGATTTTGGGTGTATTTTGGTCTGTTAGAAGAAAGTGCCTCCCAAAATTTTAAAGAAAGAAAAACTTATATATGTACAAAAATAAGGGTTGATATGATGAAGGGAGGGAATCTGACTGTAAAGATGGAAATTATAAAAAATTTTATAAAAGGAATTGATAAGAAGTTTGAAAAAAGAAAGAAGAGGATTTAAAAAAAAAAGAAAAAAAAAAGGGAGAGAATGTGATCAGGCAGGGGAGTAGAAAAAACCATATACTTGAGATTTAGGATATATTTTGATCTGTTAGAAGAAATTATCTCAAAATTTTAAAGAGAGAACAACTTATATATATATATATATATATATGCCAAAAATACGGGTAACTACTATTAAGGGATAGAATATGACTCTAAAAATGAAAAATAAGAATGTTTTTTAAAAACGGGATTGATAAGATGTTGGTTGAAAAAGGGAAAAAGAAAAATTCAAAAAAAAAAATTAACTTTGAAAGACTAAAGAATCATTGTAAAAAAGCCGTGAATTCTATGTGCAGTAGTCCCCTAGCGCTGGAGTTCTGCTGTTCTCATTGATCGGTAAACTTGGTCTTGGCTGGCTGTTCTCGCTGATCTTCTGGGGAGGGGCCTGTTGCCGTGGTTTCCAAATGTCTCTGCCGGAGGTGGAACTGCCCCGCCCTTGCCCCCTCCCGGCTAAGTAATCTGCTTGGGTTTGCTCTCCGGAGCTTTTGTAGCTTTTGTTCCCTGCGAGCTTTCCGTCCAGCTTTGGAGGCGGAGAGTGAAAATGGCGGCCTCCCAATCTCCGCCCAGGAGGAGCCGAGAACTCGGGGCCCCGCTCCTCAGTGAGCCCCAGAGAAAAGCCGCCAGTCACTCCCGTCTCCCCGGTCTCCGGCCGCACTCCGTGCTCACCCGGCCTGTGACCGCGCGTTTCTATCTCTGGCACCGACCCCGGGTGGAGTCTCCAAACCCAGCAGATCCCTGCGGTGCCCTCCCGCGCGGCTCCTCCCGGGGGAGGAAGGTGAGTCTCCCCGGATCTGCCGCTTGTTGGGTCCCTGCTGGAGGAGCAGGGGCCCGACTGGGCCGCGGATCACGGTCAATGGCGACCCCGAGCTGAGAGCCCGCGCCTGGGCTCTGCCTCTGCAGCCGGCTTCCCTGCTCCGTTACCTGGGAGCTCTGCCGCCCTCAGGCACCCCCGGTCTTCCTGTGACCCCGAGGGTCCTGAGACCACACTGTCCCGGAGGGTTCTACCCCCCGCTTAGCCACCGGGGTGACGTCCCTCAGCGGAGCCGACTTCTAAAAGTTCCGATTTTGTGCTCCGCGGCTCTATCACTTGCCAGAAGCGCCGACGGAGGCCCCTCCCCCGCCGTCTATCCTCCGGAATATCGCCTCGGATTCACTTCTCCGCACGTCCTACCTTCCAGAAAGTGGTCGCTTTTCTGTTCAGAGAGTTGTTGCTATTCTTTTCTTCGATCTCCTGTTGAGTTTGTAGGTGTTCAGAATGGTTTGATCCCTATCCAGCTGAATTCCTGGGACCAGACGAAATCCAGGTCTCCTACTCCTCCACCATCTTGCTCCGCCCCCCATCATACATATTTTAAAGAACTTAAAATGAGTCTATGACATTTAGGCAGATATTTACCATTTCGGTGGCTTTCATTTTTCTTTCCTGAAGTTCCGAGTTCCCTCTAGTATCATTTCCCTTCCATCTGAAGGACACCTCTTGGAGCAGTTAGCTTCCTTCATCTGAGGGTATGTCTTATTCGCCTCCACTCTAAAATATGATATTTTTGGCTACTTTTGGGACTCTGCACTGACACTTCTTTTTGTTCAGCATATAAAAAATGTTATTCCATCCCCTGTGTGCCTCTCTGGTTATTGCAGCTAGGTGTGGCCAGTAAGATGTAAGCAGACGTGGTGGGATGGGTCTTCCTGACCGTTCATAACTTGTGAGAAAATGACTCCTTGGCATGAAGGGCTCCATTCACTTGGGCTTATTCTTCTCATTCCTGCTTGGAACTCCTATGTGATGGCTATAACTCCAGCAGAAAACCTGGGGCTTTGGGGATGGAAGAGGTGACACAGAAAGAGCCAGGACCATGGATGGTTTTGCTAAGTCCTGATCGAGCTTTGGCAAGCCTACCTCTGGACTACTTCCACGTGAGATCACAAACTGTAGTTGGGTATCTGTTACTATCCGCTGAACTAAGTTTCTAATGGGCATAGGGGTCACATCCCTTCCTTATCTTACTCTCTTGAGGCATCTCTGTTACATACCAAACATTCTGTATATGTATACTACTTAAATGGATTACATTCTTTATATTCCTCAGTGTAGGTGGCAGGGTAGAAAAAACTCATAAAAAAGGCTCTAATTCTATGATATGTGTAACTTGTAGGTACTCAACACAGGTACTGTGTTGTTTATCTTTTGATATATTTTGATATATTAATATATCCCTGGTCTCAAGATGGTGGACTCTGATTATTCAGGGATCTCTTCTCACACCTCATTTTCCCCAGAACCTAGCACATGATGCTAGTAATGACTGAACTTCACAGGATCTGGTTCCTTTCTGAAACCTCATTTGCTAGACCCTCTGTCTTTGTGGCCAGGAATCCAGTGTTAACTACCAAGATAAGAGCGTACCAAAGGATATTAAGACATAAGACATTTGTTATTAGATTATTCATACTTGCATAAATTTAATCCTTTACAAGTACTTTAGATGCCAAAATGCACGCTGTTTTTCTTCATGTCTAAAAAGGTAATTATGTTGGAGATTTGAGGATCTGAAAGTCCGATGAAATGGTGGAAAGATCAATAGGACCAGTAAGTTGTGTTGAGACTACTAAAAATAAGCAGAAAGTGAGGGTGGGGAAAACAACATTATTATCAAAAAACCTTGTTCTTATGAAATTGGCTGTAATTATTATAATAAGTCACTATGAATGTGTTCTGTTCTAATAATAGTAAGGACTTGGAGATTTTTCTAAATTGTATCCATATTTTCTAGAGGTGTCAATTGCCCTTCTAATAAGTCTCACTTTCTATTGCTTTTTTGATCAATCAACTTCCTGCCACACAGATTTGCTCTTCTCCTGTATTCACTATCTCACTGAATGGCACCACCATCTGCACAGGAGCCCAGGAAACACCATGAGGAACTATCCTTGAATTATCCTCCTCTATTAGTCCAATGTACAGATAACCTGAAATTCTGTCGGTGACATGCCTATTTCTCTTAAACAGGTCCATTCTTAATATCCCCCTCTATCACTACCTTACTTTAGTGGAACTATTATCTCTCTCCTAGCTGTTTCTTAATTGGTCTCTTGGTCAAGACAAATCATTCCTTATGCTGTTTCTAGAATTATCCTTCTGAACACAGATGTGGCTGTCCTTCTTTCCTACTTAAATTCGTTCAATGAACTCATTGTCTTGAAGACAAAATTCATCCAAGGCTCTCGATTGTGTGGCTTCCTAATTTCTACTCCCATACTTTCATCACCTCCTCCCCAACAAACACACACACACACACACACACACACACAAAGTTCTACCTAGAGTCATAATCAGATTACTTTCAATCCTGAGTTCCCTTAAAAATTTTTTTTTATTATGTTATGTTAATCACCATACATTACATCATTAGTTTTTGATGTAGTATTCCATGATTCGTTGTTTGCGCATAGCTCCCTTTTAACCTTAGGCTTTCTCTTATCCTGTCTCTTTCCCATAGAGTGCACCGCTCCTTGCTCCCACTTACCCATCCCTTTTCTTAGAACTGAAATTGAGTGACATTTCTTTTATTCGAATTACTCATTTACTCTTAAGTTTACACTTTCCCTTCCGTGGTTCACTTCATCCACACGTGATCAGACTCTCTGAGGGTTGGACTCTGACTTGTTCACTATTAAATCCACGACACTTAGCAGGAGGCCTGTTTGATGAATAATTGGTTACTATTAGAAACTTCTTATTGCAGATAGATTTAGAATTCCCTTAATACACATAATCCTGTGAAAACCATGCCAAGTGTGTGTATGGGAGTTGGGGACTGGAGAGGCAAAGGCTATGAGATTTCATTGAGGTAAGTGTCCTGATTTTCACGCTGTCTGCTTGGCATCAAGATTACGTGAGGACCTGGCAGAGAAGCCATCGACTAGCTCCTGGATTGTTCTTGTTATTTTAGCTAATGGCAGTGATTATGTTTGCAGTCCTGTCTCATGTTGTTGCATTTTCATTTATACTTAATAAAAACTCAGAAAACAGCAAAAGGCAGTACTCATTTCTGCTGAGGGAAAAAAAAAGAGGAAACTAATGAATCCTCTACTAAGCAATTTCACATGTTTTTGCTATAACCTTAATAGTGTAATTTTAACTTCTTGGCACTGGGTGAGGTCAACATCGGTGTATTTTGTACTAACACATACTGGAAAATTGGATCCAGAGGTAAAGTGGAGTTTCCTCTTCTCAAAAGTGGTCTAGCCAAGATATACAATCCATGAACAACAGTATTTTGGTGAGAAACACTAGTGAAGTGTATACCTAGGTGGTAACAGATCTTCCCATGTAGTACGATACCAAAAGCTTACTTCCTTATGTTCCCTTTTGTCTTCCCTATTATTTTTATGTCATTTAAATGGCAAAATAGGCTAATTTATTTTATGTAGAATATTTCTAAGTCAGGAACTACTATTTAAAACTCATATTTCTTGCATGATTAAACCTTTAAAAAATTACATTCGATTGCGAGGAAATGTGGGTGCATTTTAGGCTTCCAACACCTAAAAAACATGCTTAATATCCAGTTTTAAGAAAGTCATGGCAACTTTTTTTTTTATACATAAGATTCTCCAGGAGTCATCCAAGTTAATTGTTTGCTAATAATCTCATTGATATTGTGATAGCTTGAGATGTAACAAAAAAGCATGTTCAATATGAATTACTAATTAACACCATTAGCAACTTAGGCAAATTAGTGAGTAATATTGCACTGGTATAATGGTAATCACTTTCAGATCATTCAATATGAACTAATTCCTAATCAAGACAAGGAGATATTTGAAAGAAAATGGTACAAAAGGATGAAAGTTACAGAATTTACAGCAAATAGTTTTTTTAAAAAATATGTATTTATTTATTTGAGAGAGAGAGGGGCAGAGGGGAGGGGCAGAGGGAGAGAGAGAATCTCAAGCCGCCCCCCCCCGCCCCTCCCCCCCGAGCTCAGAGCCTGATTCCGGGCTCTATCTCATGACCCTGAAATCATGACCTGCGCTGAAACCAAGAGTCAGTCATTTACCTGACTGAGCCACCTAGGCGTCCCCTATAGCAAACAGTTTTTAATTGAAATCCAAATGTTAGTAACAGATTATTTTGAAAGGGATTTTTTGGCTAAGCCCCCATAATTTCGTTATTATTTTTCTTCGGCATTTTATCCAACAGGTTTCAATCCCTGCAGTATGTAACCTGGGTAGAAGTCTCTCCAGAACCAGCTCCCTCATGATCTTCCTGGTATTTCCAGTCCGAGTCAGAATGGAAATATCCCAAACAGACTCTAATTCAGGGGATTTAGCCCTTTGTTTCCACGATGAGGGAATCAGGAGTTGAAAGGAGAGAAAGGCAGCCAGACCATGATTTTGGTTTTTCAGAACCTCTTGTTTCCCTTAAGCTGAAAGATTTATAGGCTTTGGTCATCCACCAGTCTATTTAGATGCTTTCTTTGCCGACTGGCTGCATGCATCACGGACTGTAATTCCATTACTGAGCACTTGAGTCAAGATTTGGAAGATTCGGATAGAGGCCAATCTGGAACTTCTTTAGCAGAACAAAGGTGACAGTATCCTGATGAGGTGAGCCATAAACCTGTGAAGAGGTGAAGCACAGCCCTGTGGGCTTCCAAGAATGGAGACCTGAGGGCTGGGACTGGGTTTGGACAGTGACTTGTAAGCCCGGGTGAGACATTTTGTCCCCCACTGCACTGAACTCCAGCAACGTGTTTTCAAATGTTTTCTTTTTTCTTCAGGTAGTCAGCTTCGGGAACGTTTTCTCTTTTCCCTCTTTCTTCTTGCTTTTCTTTTTTTTAGCAGTGGTCCTGTAAGTCTGCCATCTTAAGCAGAGCCTCAGTTTCAACAGATATTTTTTTTTTTATTCTGTCAGTCAACAGGTATTTCTTGGGTACCAACTAAGTGCTGGGCACTATCCAGGGGTCTGGTGCTGACACACACGATAGGTCAGAGGAGAGATGATGTGCTGGAGACCAAGAGGAGGAGGAGGAAAAGGAGGAGGCGCTTGTCTTGGATTACCCTCTGAGCCTGGCAGTGGTCCAGAACATTCTCCTCTGAATCCTAGTTTTGCTGGAGCACAATTTGAAAATCACAGAGAACCTCCTTATCTTTCTAATAATCTATGGTTCCAGAAACAGAAGGTGCACAATCATGAGCAATTAAAGCTGTAGTCACAAATGCATCAAAACTGTCTTGGTCAGGTTCTTGGTGTACAGGATCATCCTACTATAACTGACATTGAATTGCTTTCCGGGTGAAATGGGCAAACAAATCACATTTTTACTTTAAGGAGATCTTTGTCTTTCTTGGTGTTGAGGTTCATTTTTAGTACACGAGAGAGGGCGTTGATGGCCCAAGATCCACCTTTATTTTGTACAGTCATCAAGGGTACTCTTAATCCTTTGTTCCAATTTTAATTAATAAACAATGGTGTTCTGTCAAGGAGACATTGCACAATCTATTTGATATCTGAGCAAGTTAGGGTAGAACTGAAATATATTCTAATTTTCCATCGAGACATAGAAAAAAGAGACAATACCAGAAGAGGAGGGGAAGAAAAAAGCAGTTGCAATTCAGCATTTTACAAGGAATAGTTACCTTTGACAGTTAAAATATATAACCACTTATCCTTACTGTCAATCAAAGATAATTTCCTCTGGTTCCTTCTGTTTGAATCTCTCAAATAACATACTAGGTGTTTTTCTTTTTCTCTTAAGAGAAAAAAGGTAGTCTCTGAAATTATATGAAGTTTAAGTGATTTAAGTCCTGGTTAGAAAACTTAGCTTGAGGGACACCTGGGTGGCTCAGTCGTTGAGCGTCTGCCTTCGGCTCAGGTCATGATCCCAGGGTCCTGGGATCGAGCCCCGCATCGGGCTCCCTGCTCGGCGGGAAGCCTGCTTCTCCCTCTCCCACTCCCCCTGCTTGTGTTCCCTCTCTCGCTGTCTCTCTCTCTGTCAAATAAATAAATAAAATCTTTAAAAAAAAAAAAGAAAACTTAGCTTGAAATCTAATGGTTATCCTCACCTTATATTTCAATAATATTTCATTTCCCACACCTGCCTTCTAGAGCTGTTTCAATCATGGATAACAGTAGGAGAGAAAAACGATAAGCATTCTGTATGCAGAAAAGGTCTTAGTAGTTATGAGCCAAGTTGGAAAGGGTAGCAACTGTTAACTACGGGGCTGAACCTGGTGGGGAGTCTGGAGCCCTGCCCCGACAGCACCAAACTGCAACTTCGTTTTCGATGTGGTTTTAAAAAGACTTGATCTTTCTAATATTACACTCTGAAAACCAACTTAATAGATACACTATTTCTGGAGAGCTTTGTAGCCAGAATTATGGAAAATTCTTGTGGTGGTTGTCATGCTTTTTGATGAAAGAGCAAAGCATAGAATAAATGTGGCTGATTTGCATGAAGTTTGAATATTCACTGACAGTGATACCTGAATAGAGTCTTCTTCGTGCCATAGGAGAAGTGAAGCATTATTTCTAGCAGTTGGAAGGTGGCTCAGGGATTTAAGGCACTATTTGGGGTCTTGCCATCATGCTTGGCATGAACCTGGGGAAGTCAGTGCAGAGTTTTGGTGAATGAGGCAGTCAGAGTGGCATATTATAGTTGAAGCAGGTGTTGGCTTGTGTGATACAATGTGAGAAGCATAGGGAGCCCTTCATAGTTAAATCCCACATTTCTGGTGTCTGTCACATTATGGTTATTCCTCTGAGATAGGATCTTTCCTGCTCTTTTGAGAATGAGAATAGGTTATCCGGGAGGCACGTTAGTCACTGCTACCTTTATAATAAACAGTTCATCAGCTAAACCAGCAGAAAGTAGGATCCTGAATGGACGGTCCTCGCAGGAGTCAGTTTGGGTTGAGAGAACAGGATGATGGGCTGAGGATGCAGATGAAGCTGGGAAGACCACAGTAGAAGTCGTGATGTGGGCCCCAGGACAGGGCCGGGGGAGGACAGGAGGATGGATTCAGCTTTGATTCAGTTCCTGCTTCCAGTGAAGTAATGAGTGTCAAAATCGTCTTGCCATCTGGGTGTTTCTGTCTTATGAAAACAGGTCAGGCACATCCTGTTTCCTTTCTTCTCCTTCAAAGCATCACTTATATCCAATGTTTAGCACAAAGAGTTGGGTGTGCTGGGTCTCCTGTTTCTACACCCCCAGCATTCCTTTACCCCAGCCTAATTCTTCTCACTTCATTTGGTGGAAAAAAAGTAACTTTCCACCCTCTACTTGGTTCCATGCTACCTCTGCATCCCCAAAGGCTCACGAATGATCGCTGCTGAGCCGTGTGCTTTCCACTCTAGATCCCCTCCTTTAGAAGGTATAGAAGGTGGAGGATTTGGAAGTTAATTCTTTCAGTTTTCCTTTGCCGCATTTTTCAGATAGTAGCCTAGAAGGGTAGAGAGATTTATGCCTCTGAACCAGTTTGCCCTTCCTCAGCAACCTCACCCAAAGTAGACAGTGACTGTGGCTATAAATCTCACCCTCTTCTTTGCTACGTACGTGGGTTCATGAACATGCTTCAGTTCATCCAAAATAAATCACCATGTGTTTTTGAATGGCTAGGACAAGGATATCTGCTAGATAAGTGTTCTTTTGGGTCAAGTCCCTGCCTATCATGAACTTACGGTCGTCTACCCAGAAAAGCTAGGGAGAGCTAGCAGAGGCACAGAAATGTGTCACCATAGAGAGCAATTACATGCTGAACGGTATATGATGAGTTAGTGGGTGGAGAATATTTGAGCTCTGCGTTGCCAGCATCACGTACGTCTTCATAGCCATTATTGCAATCATCATGAAAGTAGTTCTCTGGATATTATTTTTTTCAACATCTTGTCTTCACCTTATTTTCTTTCACTTTCCCTTTCACATCCCCTTGGCGCAGGGTCCTTACTTGATTTTGCTTACCCGTGTTCACCAGGGGGGCCTCATGGACCCAGAAAGTCAGAGAAGGGAGCTGTTGCTCTCCGTTGTGGCCATCAGACAGGAATTCCCAGGGGTGCTTCTGCTCCAGAGGAGGGAAAGTCCAAATGTTGCTATGGATTAGTCATGGCATCCTAAACCTCTGTCTACACCACAAGATTGTAATGACATATTTCTGTATCTGGGAATCCCCAAACTGCTGTTAGAATCAGAAAGCAGTCTGGTGTGGCTTTGGATAGACTGCCAACATAATCTGGCTTGACCTGTTCCTATGTGTGGCCCAGATTAAATTCACTGCAGGAACGTATCAGTTTTCATGGTTTGGGCATGATGGGGGGCAGCCTGGATTCTCAGGCAGCCCCAAACCCCAGTCGGTATTGCTGTTTACATTTTGAAAGGAGCTCCACACAGCACCATCCCTCTGAAACTCCTTGCTGTCTTCAATGTCACACTTCTCTGTCCATCCTTGTTCCCAACTCTCCTAGGATCCCAAAGAACAGAAGAAAGCAAACTGCAACCAAGCTTTCTATGCATAGCTCTTTGTGTGATGTAGTGTGAATAGAAAGAAATCTTTCAACCATAAGCAGGTTTTTTAACCTTCTCTGCTGCTCCTGGTGAAGAAAAGCAGGCAGCTGGTGGAACATTACTGCACTGTTTTCTATTAACTCTCCTTGTTCCCCTCAGTGAGAAGAGAATGAGTCATCTCCACCCAACTGGGCTGGGACTGGAGCGCATTAGGATGCACAGATAGCCTAGCCTTTGAGCCTTTCTTTTCATATTTTTTTCAGACAGCTTCAGTCCAAATAAGGTTCTTACTCCTCCTGAGATAATTCCGAACATTTCTAAATGGGTTTCAAATTCCCCACCAATTCCACTATCAGTAATGAGCCTCACATTCTGCAAATGGACCAGTTGCTTGTGCAGATGCATATTTTATAACTGTATTTGGTTTCCTTTGAAATATTTTTAGAAGCTATGGAAAAAGAATGGCTTCTTTAGAAATCAGGGGTAAACACAAACTTACAAACGATGTGAATATGGGGGATTACGAACAATTGGAGCATAAACACCATCCCTGGCATCATTCTGAGGTGATTGCACCGCCCCTCCCTCCCTGCCCTGAGATGTTCTGCACGCGCTCCCCTCAGGTAATATTGAGCTCCATTTAAAAAATCACTTTTAGAGTCTTTGAACGTTTTCCATGGCGATAGATATTTGTTCTTTGAAAACAGACTTTAATTTAGGGAACTGCCCATAACACAGAACTAGCCCGATGAATGAGGAGGATGATCATGGCAGGTGATACCAATTTAACTCAAAAAATAAAAGGGATACCAATTTAACTCAAAAAATAAAAGGGAATGCAAAAGATTTAACTCAAAAAATAAAAGGGACACCAATTTAACTAAAAAAATAAAAGGGAATGCAAAAGATTTACTCCATATGGCTTTTTACACTGTAGCATCTGTGGGCTAATACTGTAACCTTATTAAATATCTCTTTTAAGAGCCTGACTCTAGATGGGTATGTTTTTTCTCTTCTCACACAGGTTCTATGTATTATGGTTTTCTTTATTCTCCAGTTTGCATGGAACTGCATCCCTAAATCATGCAGCTGGAGCTGGGTCTCACGAGCTTCCTGGAAATCTAGTGCACTCCAAATAAGTATTGAATATATCAAATTAAAATAATTAAATCGTGCTTTCCCTTTGTAGAATACTGAAAACAAAATAGCTCCTACATTAGTAAAAAAAAAATGGAAATGCTTTTGGAAATGTTAAATCATTTGTAGGTGTGCAAACTAGAGCCCAGCTAGTACCTTAATGTTTTCTCGGTTGCTCATAGAACATGGGTTCAGTTAAAGTTGCCTGACAGTGAAAAATCAACATATTCCAAATGTGCAGGCAGGGCTTTCCTCCTTAGGGCCAAAGAATTGCTCTGCTTCTTGGCTTGGGCCATTGCTTTGTTTTCACTTTCCCCCCCCCCTGCTAAGTTCACACTTAAGGCACATTTTAATGCTTACGTGTGCACCACCTATTTCCTGTTATTATGTTTCTTATTATAGGCTGCCCTTCTTGCAACTCAGTACCTTCTCACCATCTCCCGCGTCTTTTAGTTGAGATGAATTTGCCAGAGGCAGGGAAAGACTGAATGGGCTCTGTGCATAGCTGAAAGAGAGCCACACCATAATCTATTAAAATAGAGAATGATTGTCCAGTGCACTCACCACTTGTGTTGTGGTTTTATGGCTGTTGTTTGAACTTCAAGCCAGAATGGAACTCTTTTTAATTTCAAAGGCTTTTTTCCGCCTCCTCCAAGTCTTTCTCTCTTTTTTTAAATCTAACTTTGGACCTTAATGTGTTGACAGATCTCTTTTACATTATTTTTGGCTGAAGCCAGAAACAAATTGTGTTGAAAAATATTATGAGAACACCTCTCCTTCTAAGATTTCTAGCCCAGTGTAGTCAACTCCAGAGGTTTGGATGATTCAGACAAGCCTTAGAAAAACATCCACTGTTTTAGATTATCTGCTTAACCAAATCCCAATGTTGAACTGCTGGAGGGTTTCTTATCTAGACTGAACTAACTATATACTATGGGAGTGAGCTGAAAAAGTAGCCAGAGGAGCTACTACTTGTATATATGAAGGGAATCTAAACCCCATGGTTTTGCTTTTCATAGCACAGCTAAGGAAAAGTCACATTCATGTACATTTCTAAGGTCAATGTATATTTTGCAAGATGCCTGTGTCTGACATGATCAAAATAAGAAATATGGGACTGGATTAACCCGATTATTCCATAAAAAAGTCAAAAAAATCATTACCTTATCAAAATCTAGTCACTTAGAGATTATTTAAAAAAACATATTTAAGTAGGGAAAACTTGGATCTTCAGTTTGAAAGGACAAGCAAATTTCAAAATTTCTCTGTGTGTGAACAGTGGTGGCATTAATTCTGTAAATACTTGCTGAGAATCTGCTCTGTGTTGAGCATTGTCAGAGACATGGGTGATAGCAGGGCAGAACGACAATATCTCTGCCCTCAGAGAATTCTGTCTGCTGGGAGACAGCCAAGTAAACACACCTGGCCACTGTAAATGGGCTTAAACTCTAACATGGTTATGTGGAGGGCTCCGTGGGAGCCATCCAACGCTGCAGGTGACACCTTTACACAGTGGTGCCACGATGTGACCTAAATCCTGAAGGAAAAGTAGGAATTTCCCCCATGGTTGTAGCTTCAAAGATGTGGAAGCAATGAATTTGAGGAACTACATCACAGGTTACGTGAGAAGTTGGAAAACCAGATGCCATCATCCTGTGTATCTTAATCTTACCTTGTACCTACATTCATGCTATATGCTATGCTAAACCCTATAAACGTCAGGGACTTCATTTTCCATGTGCAAAATTGGGACAATGATAGGCTTTCCTGAAGATTGAATGTATTAATATGCATAAAACACTTAGAACAGCACCCAGAATATAGTAATCTACCATATGTTAACTATTATTAGCTATTATTTTCATGTTTATCCATTCTTACTGATTATGCCACATATCAAATTGCAGGATGGTTGATCAGTTCATTCACTTATGCACAAATATTTGTTAAGCATGTGCCATGCACCAGACATTGGGGATCCAAAAGTGAAAAAGTAAGTACTTGCTCTTATGGAGCTTAAAATTCCAGTAAGTCATCAAACAAACAAATAAGTAACATGAATTTGGAGATGAATCTGCACTGAAAGAGCATGACAGTGTTGGGGGGTGGGAGGAGACATTTCACATTGTCCTTGTAGATGCCCTCTTGAAAGACGTGATGACTTGAGTGTAAAAATGAAGTCAACCCTGGAGGGCCTGAGGCAGGAATATGCTTGACATGTTCCAGAAATAGCCAGAAGACCACTGGATTTGGAACACAGGGCATGAGAGGAAGAGAAACAGGAGATGAGGCCAGAGAAACAGGCAGGGCAGATCATGTCAGGCCAGGGAGGGGATGGTTGGAAACTCCAATTTCTCTCCAAGCATAATGGGAAGTTTCTTCAGAACAGGGCACGATCAGTCAGTCTTTTAGACTCTACCAGCAGAGACTCTGCTAAGCAAGGCTCTCCTGAACTGCTGATGGGTCCTTCATGCTCTTCCATTCCCCCTCGAAGAGCAAAGCCATCCTGTTATCCAGAGACCATGGAAGAACGCATCCTTACTTTTCTTTCTAAAGTTGGTCTGCCTTTGATGATATCATTGTACCTTTTCATATCATTTGACAATATGGTATCATTTGAGTGTATTTCTTCCCATTTATCTTTAACATCATAGCCTTTTTCAACAATAGTATGTGTAAAACTCATCCTATGTCCCAGGCACTGAATGAGGTTCTATGATTACAGGGGTGAAGAAGACAGTTCTCATGCTTAAGAAGCTCATGGGCAAGAGAGGAACACAGACATACGAAGAGACACCTTCCATTGGTGACATCATGTTTGGTGAGTGTGTGACGGGGATCAAGCATAGGGACAGCACTGGGGGAGCTCATGTGAGAAACACACTCCCCAGGGCATTGATCCAGGCCTTCTAAAGGAAGGAATAGGTGTGAGTTATCAGGTAAAGGGAGAAAGTGGAAAGATAGAGGAGGTTTTCCAAGCAGGGCAAGCAATCCTGAGAAAGAATGCAAAGGCCAGAGAACAATGTTTTCCTAAGAAAGAAAGTAGTTCAGTGTGACTTGAGATGGAGCCAAGATCCCTAATTTAATTCACATTCTTCGGTCACTTCTCCTACTTCAACCTCCTCTTGTTCTTGCCTTCTTCAGGATCCACATGTCTATAGTTGGCCATGACTGCCATTGTGGTCAGCCTGGACTTCAGCAGTGGTGTGGTTTTTGACAGGATATTGACTCTGAATATTCATCTCCCCACATTTAAAACAGGGATATGAATTCATATGTCATGGTGACAATGTGAGAAATAAATCCACACCTCACAGGTGGATTTAGAATTAATCCGTACCACTTGGGGATGGAGCTGGCTAGCAGAGCAACTGGCTTTTAGAATGTGATCAGCAAACGTTAGGCTATTTCATTTCTCAGTTGTTTTTAGGGGAATGTATTGGTTGCTCAAATGCTTCAACACACTAATAATTGCTTCCTACTGTATTACTTGCCAAGGAGCTTCTCATTCTTTGTGTTTTCCTTAAGTTCTTGGTACTATGTTACCATTCTTGTACATGTCTTGTCTATTCTCCCAACTAAAATCTGCATGTTGAATCCTTTTTAAAAGCACCCACCTCCTGTATGTAAGCCTTCTCCCAGGTCTGCTAAATCTTATTCACCCTATTCATAGGGCCTTTCTCTTCCTTCAATGTCCTTTATAGGTAGTTTGCTATGATATATGATGGGAAAGGGAATTGTGACTTCTCCCAGAATACAGTTTCCTCAAATCTGATGCTTCATAGATCAACTTTCATTTCTAAAAAAATGAGATTGAGATATATTAATAATTTTTCTTTTTTTCTTCAGTATCCCTTTATAGTGAATAAAATGATACCCCTAGGGATATTTTTTTCCTATTCCCATTAATTTTTCTCATCAAATCTTTAAGGAAACAAATAAAAAATGAGGTCACATGGGGCCCAAATTTATGGAATACATACTTATGGAGTGACTGTCATGTTGACACCCTGTATGAAGCTTTGGGATTGAGGGCTTGCTGTTGAATTTCCTGGTTTCCCAGAAAGCTTAAGACAGTTGAGGTACAAGCTGTTAAGTTAGGACCATTCAAGGTTCTGTTTACTTGGAAAATAGCTGAGATAACCTAGCTGGCTTGTAGATCATAGATTCAAATTAAGGTATCAAAAAATTTAATAACACATCCCAAGCCACCTGTTCTATGCTCATTACCTCATTTCACCAGCTCTTTTCCTCTACCCTATTTGGCACAAGGGGTTTGAAAGACATAATTTCGTTCCAGATCTTAGAGGATAGCTGCTGGCAGTAAGGGTCTCATTATAGAGTTCTCTTGTCTCTCGGAATAGATGATCCTTGTTTAGCGTTTTGATTGCAGATGTCAATGGAAGACATTTGAATTTGGATAGAAACGCCACATGGTCTTTTTCTCTACTCTTAGAAGGTGAGCCCAGATGTACACAAGAGGAGAAAAATAAAACCCTGCCAATAGGACTAGTGAACAGCATTTAGCAGGAGCACACATTATATCTTACCCTTCCTTTGGTTCTTTGGGATCTCGAGTTTCCTATTTACCTCATTTTATGGATCTGGTTTGGATTGAAGTCACATATGAAATGAACCATCTCCAACATCTACATTTGGCAGTAACTCTAGCTCAAGATCAAGGTCATTGGTTGGGCAACAAGCTAGCATTGCTTATTCTGGCTTCTCTTTCCTGTCCTAGAAACTATTTGGAAGAGTTACCTGTGATTTATCCTGCATAAGCATCAAATGTTGAAATAGAAGCTATTGCATGTTGATTAGCACTTCCCCTGGTGAAGTATACAAGTGTCATGTAAAACAATGTGGACTCTGCTCATGATGGATTGAGCATCTGGGTTATCCTTGAGCCAGGACCACAATGCTTTGGCTCCTACTCTGCTCTTGGGAACATCTAATTGATTGCTTCATACCACTTGCCAAGTACTGCTCTAAAGAACAGTCTCCTGAAGTAGAATTTAGATGGATTCAGGCATTTCTAATGCTGAAATTTATCTGAACTGTTTCTTGTCTAAGATTTTACCCATTGAATTTATTTGGAAGATTCACAGGCTATTTATTAGGAGATTATGTTTGAAGACATATTAGTATAACACATGGAAATCTAAATTATTTACCATCTTTAAAAATAACTACATTTAACTACACCATTTGAAAGGCACATACATTTATTTATTTATTTATTTATTTATTTATTTATAAAAAATCTATTTTTCAGATTGAGAATAAGTAAATTATACAAAATACCTGCTGACAGTAATACTGATTTCAATATTACCCAATGAAAAGCTTTAAAGTAGAGCAGTTTATGTAGGTATCAAAACCCTTATTAAAATTATCTTTATATCTTATATGGTAATAGTTTCAATTTTCCATATTTTGAAGGGAAAATAATGGATAAGTGGGCTCACACTGGCTACATATTAGATATAGAAGATACCTATATAGAAGATATTAGAAATCAATAACAATTTCAATCTATTTTTGTTCCACTTGCTGTATCTTCCTTAAATTTCAAAGGAATGAGTTCAGAACATCTGTAAAAAATGAAAAGCATCAATAGAAACAAAATTAAGTAATAAAAGAGACTAATCTAACTTCTTCTAGTGTCTAACTGACCCAGGGATTTTTTTTTTTAAATAACATCATGAAATTTGATATAACATTTTTCTTAAATCAGATAAGTATTAGTGTTCTGTATTTTGTCATCAAATTGATATAAAAGTAAAATATGATTATATAAATTGCTGAAATGAAGATTGTAGATATTTCAGTACTCAGAGTACTTGGAGTATGTTTGTGAACATGGACTCTGAAAAAATATATTCATCTGTATTTATATCCATTCACTGGTTAAATACATTTTTTCATGTGAAAGAAACTGGAGGAATACATAGATGTTCAACCAATGGTTTCTGGAAAGGGCATTCCAGAAAAACTCACAGCTGTTTAAGCTCTGGTCTTTAGTTTCAAGTTATTTTAAAAATGAATGGTTCTTTCTTAGAAATTTTTATGTTTATCATAGAGATAAACTTCATGTAAAGGAGAAAACATTACTAATAGGTTTCACCACTCTTAACATTATAGTCTACATATTTTCAGTCTTTCTAGATGTATGTATCTGTCTTTAGATGTTCTTTTTTAATAGCTTCAAGTTTACTTCTCAGGGAGCTCTTTATTGTCCAATTAGGTCTGATCCATTATTATAGTGCCCTGATTATACATCACTTTCTCTAACTTTTTTTATTTGTGTACTTTTTAACTTTGTCTCACACTGTAAATAAAAACTCCATAAGAGCTGAGACTATGTCTTTTCTATTCATTAGTTTATTCCTAGTATCTTGCATAGGAGTTCACAAAAATATATGTTCAGGTATGTCTTCCATTTGAATTATCAAAATATGTTCATTGTAAATAAAAAAAGAAAACACACCACTGGAAAAAAATTGAACACCCTTAGGTTGATATTTGATTGACAGTGCATTCCAATTCTAAAGTCGTGGGCATCTTCATACTGCTGAATCTTCCCATACATAAACATGATCTGTCTTTTTATTTACTCAGTGCCTTTTTTTTGTCCCTCCATAAAGTTAATTTTCTTCACTTTAAGTTCTACACACTGTTACTTAAGTATTTCATGTCTCTTGTTGCTACTTTTATTAGGATTATTTCCTATTAATCTTTTAAACAATTTTTCTAAAAATTAGCATCAAATTATTTATTTCTATATAATTTTGTTGTAGACCACTAATCTCCAGTCCATTCTGAAAGTTTTTAACTCTATTGTTTATTTTTTTTTAAAGAAAATGCGGTTATTGTATTAAATTATTTTTCCATTCCTGGAATGCATTCTCCTCTCTTGTTATTGTGATTAAAAACTATTTTAGAACATTCTATTGGCTGACATTTAAATTATGCTCTTTGTATCTGTTTTCTTAAGGCAAAGTGTTCTGGAGTTCCCTCTGTAGGTTGCCGAGAGCACAATGTTGGCCTGGAGCAACGCAAGGAGGGAGGTAAGGTGCTCTGACAAGGTTGGAGGCAGGAAGGAACCTCCTTGGCAGGCTTCAGCCTAGAAAACTCCTTGCGGCAATCGGAGTTTTGCTGGATAGTAAGGTATGGAAAAGAAGTTGGAAATGCAGATTATTTGATTCAGAGGATGCCATCATTCTTACTTTTAAAACGTCAGCTGATGATGTCCCAAAAGTTCATTTTTGCTTTTGTTTCCCTTGCCTTTATAGACATGTCTTGAAAGAGGTTGTTGTGGTCAGTGTCGAAGAGGTTACTACCGATGTTCTCCTCTAGGATTTTGATGGATTCCTGTCTCACATTTAGGTCTTTCATCCATTTTGAGTTTATCTTGTGTATGGTATAAGAGAATGGTCCAATTTCATTTTTTTGCATGTAGCTGTCCAATTTTCCCAGCATGATTTATTGAAGAGACTGTATCTTTCCATTAGATAGTCTTTCCTGATTTGTCAAAGGTTAGTTGTTGGTGGGAATGCAAGCTGGTAAACACTGGAAAACAGTATGAAGTTCCTCAAGACGTTAAAAATAGAGCTACCGTACAACCCAGCAATTGCACTACTAGGTATTTATCCTAAAGATACAGACGTAGTGAAAAGAAGGGCCAGATGCACCCAATGTTCATAGCAACAATGTCCACAATAGCCAAACTGTGGAAGGAGCCGAGACGCCCTTCAACAGACAATTGGATAAAGAAGATGTGGTCTATATATACTATGGAATATTACTCAGCCATCGAAAAGGATGAATACCTACCATTTGCATCGACATGGATGGAACTGGAGGGGATTATGCTAAGTGAAATGAGTCAAGCAGAGAAAGACAATTATCATAGGGTTTCACTCATATGTGGAACATAAGGAATAGCTCAGAGGACTACAGGGGAAGGGAGGGAAAACTGAATGGGAAGAAATCAGAGAGGGAGACAAACCATGAAAGACTCTGGACTCCGGGAACCAAATTGAGGGTTACAGAAGGGAAGGGGGTTGGGGGATGGGGTAACCAGATGATGGGTATTAAGGAGGTGTTGTGATGAGCACTGGGTGTCATATGCAACTAATGAATCATTGAATACTACCTCAAAAACTCATGAGGTACTATATGCTGGCTAATTGAACATATAATAAAAAAATAATTAAAAAATAAAGAAAAAGTTAGTAAAAAAAAAAAAAATAAAATGTCAGCTGTACCCTACTGACCCTCTCTGTTCCTCGAGCATGTTCAGTTAAATGCTATCACACACAGAGCATTTGGGTATTGCTTGGGGAAGTAAAGAGAAAAGATTGTGTTCCTGATTTGGGTCATTGCCGTGGAAAAGACTGTCGAGAAGACAAGATGTGAGTGTGATCCATAATTCAGCAGAAATAGAAAGCTGGAAGATGGTGAGGGTTAGATGGTGACAGCCTCCTCCACTCCACTGGCTCATCAGGAGGGACCAGCTCTCTCCACACAGATGTTGTTCCCTTCCTGGCTGTTTAGTTCACTCTTAGCCCGAGTGCTGCACATTTACATTTCTTGGAAGTTTAGCTCCCAGACACTTGACAATCTCTTTAAAAAATTCTCCTTTGCCGCCTTTTGATCTTAATTGTTTAAAAAATAACTTTCCTATTTATAATTTAGCCTACATCAATCGCATTTAGTTTAGCCTAAATCCAATTTATGAAAACTTCTTTATCAATAGAGTCATAGACTCATGTTATTAAAATAAAGCATGCACCAAGGATCCTAGAGCATTGAAGAATTTTGTCTGAAAGTGATAAGCACACTTAAACTGGATTCATGTCTTTGCTTAGCCATTTATTAGCTTGGAGATTTGGGGCAAGTTATTTAACCTCTTTGGGCCTCAGTTTACTTCTTTGTAAAAGGATGCTGACAGTATCCTAGGTATAGGTGTGCAGGAGGTTCAAGGGAGATAAAGTAGCCAAGCCGGTCGCTGAGTGCATGGCACACAGTAGCTACTCAAGAAAAGTGAGTTCACTTTACTCTATCTGGACTCAATATAGTTGCTGTTTTTTTTTTTTTTTTTAAAACCCAATAGGAAGTAAAATGGGACTGACTGAAATTCAGAGTTATAAAGCCACGTATTTGACTAAGAGAAAACTGCAGACAGAGAATAGAATTATATATAGAACATAAGCTCTAAGATTCAGATTCAAATTATTTATGGATAATTAATTTAAAAACCCCATGTCAAATGTATCATATATATATTATTGTACTGTAAAATATAAATTGGGCATTTCTGAGAGGTTTTGTTGCTCCTAATTTTTTTAAAGGAGGTGAGGCACATTGGTGACAGTTCAAATTGTCACCTCCCATACCTGCCCTCAGACGTGGCAGCGAGCATTTGATGTATTCTTCCCTTCTTCACCACCGTGACTTCTGAGGTTGTAAACTGGCTTCTGTCCCCATAAGTCTTCAATATCGGCAAAGTTTTTTAAAGTCTCTATTAACTTAAAAATTTCTCATGACTATCAGTCCCTATGAATTGCATTATTTGATTTATATTTTATTTATTTTATTGACACAAATTTTCGGCTTTGCTGTTGACTGCTGAATGTGTTGCCATCAACCAATGCTAAGATTTTTCTTATAATTACCTCTAAAATTACAGATTCAACCAATAATGTGGTTATATTCATTGTTAATAAATTAACGACGTTAGGGGTCAATATTGATATTGCAGCCAGATACCAATCTGTTTTGTTTTGTTAAATGACGTGCAAGGTCTTAGAAAAGAGAAATTTTGTCACTTTCATTGGGGCAAATAGATTTAAAAACTTAAGATAACTAAAATGCTCCTTTACTAAAGGTTAAAACAATCAGAAATTTCCAGAAGTAAAATTAATAGCTATTTACCCATAGGCTTGTAATAATCTAGA
Organism: Mirounga leonina; assembly: GCF_011800145.1. NCBI lineage: Eukaryota > Metazoa > Chordata > Mammalia > Carnivora > Phocidae > Mirounga > Mirounga leonina. The sequence continues at coordinate 33,468,909 of NW_023270320.1, read as the reverse complement.
TCAATATATTTCTATATTTAATCTGTAACTTTCTCCCCAGGGATTTATGTTCTTCATTTTTTATTTTGCTTGAAATCTTTTTGGCACCCAAGAAGTTTGATACATAGAAAAGTGAACTAAGACTTTTTAAAAAGATACACAGAGATTTCCAGACTCTGGGTTTCCTGAGATGAAAGACTCTGCTTAATTCTCTTTTAAGACCAATTTCTCCATTCATTTCTGTTCCCTAATTGCATACATTTAAAAAAAACTCAGCCCAAGAAAAAAACCTGTGTCCACTAACTCTCCATCTATAACAAGGATTCTTATAAATGAAATGATCTTTCCAAATGTCTGTTGTTCATTCTTGTCTTTATTCAGTGTTATTTAATATTTTTAAGGCCTGGGACTTTTGCCTTTTCTCTGGCCACTGTTCATTTTCAAAGGTTTAGGATTGAGGCATCACAGAAAACTGAATACAAAGGCTCTTCTATTATTTCCTGATCAAAGTATCATCTCAAAGTTAACAACCATTGAATTTCAAACACAAATATAGGAAAAAAGGAATAGATCCATATTATCATTATTATCTGAAAGGAAGTTGAAACCAGCTTTTACAATAGGCACAACAGTGAGACAATCAAACTACATTTTCTATGCTGCCTACTACTTTCTCACTTTTGGAAATGTACCTGATACTCTTTATTTTGCTACGAGGATTTTTTTCTCCTATGAGTTTTTTTTTCCCTCAATAATTGTCTTTTTTTTTTTTATCACATGGATTCCATTCCCAGCTGCTTCCCCCTTCCTCCCTGGTGTCCTTCTGTACCCCAGAGTAATGAACTTGGATAATGTATAAATAGCAACAGAGGAAAAAAAGACATAAAACGTAAATCTTTTATATCCCATCCAGCTCCACATTTTGTCTACATGACATATTCCCATGTGTGATTCACATTATTTTTACCCAATTTTGCTGCTTTAGGATAGATTCATCAGACTGTTTAACAAAGAATATTTCGATTTAGGATGCACCTGCACAAATGTGGGCAAATAGTCCCACATTTCTCAGTCGATCAGTGTTCTGATTCATTTAAGGTGCTAAAATTTTAATTCACATGAAATATTTCTAAAGTAAGAAGTTCCAAAATGTTGATTTCGATTTGGTGTTTCTGCCCAATTTAACAGGAAAAAAAGAAGAGGACAGAATAGTAAATCCTACTGAAATCATCAGCAATGGAGAGGACAGTAGGATCCCATTTTCATTTATGCTGTCATCTTGATGGATTAGCTTACATTATACATGGGTTACATGCCAAATGATGTCTTTTGATTCTGATTCCAAGGAAAACAGTGGGAATCTTGAGCACTAAAAGTCCTGAAAGTTGTTATTTCTGGCCCTTTGATAGAAATAAAGGGAGACTCATAGCTAAAAAACATCAAAGTGTCAAAATCAACTTCACATGTAGTTTACCCATCTGATGAGGCACAATGTGAAGAGTTAGAGCCGGCTGTGAGTCAATGGACTCTAACAAAGTCTCTCTGTGTCCCATGACCTAAAAGGCTTCTTTCTCTGTGTCTCAGGTACAGGGATGTCTGTGTGGTCAGGACTAAGGTCAACCTCACTGTCTCAGGCACCTTCAGGTACCATGAGGAAAGCATGGACCCGTTCCTGAGCACCCCAAGAAGTACACAAAGTGGCTGAGCAGACAGAAGGAGGGGTTAGCATGGAGGCTGAGGAGCATGCTGGGACAGGAGCTAACGACTGGATGCCAGGGAGGGATGTCAACATCAGCAAAGAGACAAGACGGGGCCAGCACTCAAGGCTGGAGGCATAGGTCTGTAGGAGCCAGTGAATGTGTGGTGAGCATAAGAGAGTCTCCTCCCCTTTGATGGTGGGGCAATGGATAAGCCACCTCAGGAACCCAGATCACACCCTGAGAAAAGAGAATTAGGCATGTTGGGACGGAACTTCCTGAATTCACAGAGTAGATACCCTGGAGTGATCTACCCGAGTTGACAGAATTACCTTGAACATACGAGAGTAAGGTATTTCACTACCAAGCAGCTTCGGAGTCTCATGAGATAAATGTAATTACAGAGAAATAAACAACATCTTTGTACACTTGGGTGTGTGACAGTATAAAATGTCAATATTTCCCAATGTGTTAGACATGCAGAAGGCAGATTTTCCACTTTGTAGTAAATGTTAGAAATTATTCTCTTTTATCACTCTAAACATTTTCTAAGTTTATAATGAGAAATGGCTTTTTGTTCTTTGATTTTTAGAAAGTATAGAATTTACAACACAGACCCTTTTAGGTTTGTTTTCCATTCCATTGTCATTTCGCTAGATTTGAACCAAAGCAAAATAAAGCTAGGTATCAAATAAATATATTAACTTTACATTTTTGAGTATATCCTCTCGTGGTGTAATTTTAACGTTCATTGGTGATATTGATATGAAGGTCAGATTTACTGAGAGGTAACACTCAGTCTTTGAAGCATCACCCAAATGTGTAAGTGAGGTCTTTGTCCACTAATGAGTGTTCTTTCACGTTCCTGGTTTTATAAAGCCTTGCGCTGTGAATGGACCGTCAAGCAACTCCCAGCTGCACCAAGGCTGTCAGATGGCCGTATCCATGGCGACATGCCAAAAATGGTGACATAAGTTAATCCATTTGTAGGGAATTCTCAGTGAGAGTCCACTTTCATCTTTCAGAGACTACTGATGGTAATGTATAATACTAAGCAAAAGCAAAACAGTGATGGACTAGCCACAGGATCTTCTTCCTGTAGACATTGGGGCTTTTTTCCTTTTTTATCTGCTAGAGAGGACAAGGAACAGGTGGGGATTTGATATTGCCACGATAATGTTCCTTTAATAAAAGTTATATTAATTGAATGCTCACGTGTAGGCTCCTTTTCACTTTCTCTCACCAGTGCCATCTAATTAGCCCTGAAAATAAGTACAGTGATTTGCACAGTGGTACAAAATTAAAAAGTAATCATTTATATTGCTGTTTTATTGCTTATACTATTCATGTAACATACAGCATAAAAGACATCTCCAGCATCAGATTTGGAATTGTTAGCTTACTTGTTATAGAAATAACTGTAATAAGAAAGCCAAGTCTTTATTTTTTAGAAAAGCTAAAAAAAAAAAAAATCACTGAATGTCTTCTTTGCCTTGTCTGAAGCTTGTATGAGTCCCTCATCTAGACAAGTCCACTCTTCAATTACCATATCTTAAAAAAGCATTATTTTCCTGGTGTTAGGATGAATTTATATAAAGCCAAATTACAAATCACATTGTCAAAATTATTTAATGAATTATTAAAGCAAGGTAACTATTCACAAATTGAACATAGCTGGCAGATAATGCCTTTTAATTCAGAATTTACATTAATTACTCAAGATATTCAATTAAAAGCAAAAAGTGATGTACTTTATGTTTTCTTTTTACTCCTGGCTTGGGAACCTGCATTGTATTTCTACACACAAAAATAAAAGGAATTATTTTCTGTCATGCTGTTCTTAGCTTTTTCAAGTCATGCAACTCTTTGAGAATTGATAAGCTCTTTAAATAGTCTGGCTTTCATGAAAAAATTATAAGGAATGATAAAAGGCAAGAAAAAAACCACAGTCTGAAGAAACAAAGTATTCATTGGATCGAGATGCAGATAGAACACAGGTGTTGATGTTATCAGGCAAAACATTTTACATAACTATAGTTAATAAATTAAAGGATTTAATGGAAAAAGTATACAACATGCAAGAACAGCTAGATAATGTAAGAGGAGATGGAAACTCTAAGAAAGAATCAAAAGGACATGCTAGAAATAAAAACACTAACAAAATTGAAGAATGTCTTTCATAGGTTCATCAGTAGACTGGACACAGCTGAGGAAAGAATTGGCATGAGACTGATAGATGATAGGTCAACAGAAATTTTAGGACTGTTTTTTCTGGCTGTGTGAAAAATGCTGTTGGTATTTTGATAGGGATTGCATTAAATGTATAGATTGCTTTGGGTAGTATAGACATTTTAACAATATTTGTTTTTCTGATCCATAAGCATGGAATATCTTTTCATTTGTATGGAACCACAGAAGACCCTGACTAGCCAAAGCAAACTTGAAATAGAAAAGCAAAGCTGAAGACATCACAATTCCAGACTTCACATAATATTACAAAGCTGTAGTATGGTGCTGGCACAAAAATATACACAGAGATCAATGGAAGAGAACAGAACAGAAAATCCAGAAATGAACCCACAACTATATGGCCAATTAATCTTTGGCAAAGCAGGAAAGAATATCCAATGGGAAAAAGGCAGTCTCTTCAACAAATGGTGTTGGGAAAATTGGACAGAAACATGCAAAAGAATGAAACTTGATGACTTGCTTTCATCATACCCAAAAATAAATTCAAAATGGATGAAAGACCTAAATGTGAGGCATGAAACCATTAAAATCTTAGAGGAAGACAAAAGCAGTAACCTCTTTGACATCTGCCATAGCAAATTCTTACTAGATATGTCTCCTGAGGCAAGGGAAACAAAAGCAAAAATAATCTATTGGGACTTCATCAACATAAAAATCTTCTGCACAGTGAAGGAAACAATCAACAAAACTAAAAGATAACCTACAGAATGGGAGAAGATATTTGTGAATGACATATCCGATAAAGCTAGTAACCAAAATATATAAAGAACTTATAAAACACAACACCCCAAAAATGAATAACCCAAGTGAAAAATGGGAAGAAGGCATATGTAGACATTTTCCAAAGAAGACCCACAGATGGCCAACAGACACATGAAAAGATGCTCAACATCACTCATCATCAGGGAAATACAAATCAAAACTACAATGAAGTATCATCTCACACTTGTCAGAATGGCTAAAATTAACAACACAACTCTTCATAGTTTCTATGACCAAGGCAATTTAAATAACAAAAGGTTGGGGCACCTGCATGGCTCAATTGGTTAAGTGTCCAACTCTTGATTTCAGCTCAGGTCATGATCTCAGGGTTCTGGATTGAGCCCTGCATTGGGCTCTGTGCTCAGCAGAGAGTCTGCTCAAGGATTCTCTCCCCCCGCCCTGTCCCTACCCCTGCTCATGTGCATGCATCCTCTCTCTCTCTCTAAAATAAATAAATAAATCTTTAAAAAAATAAAAAAAACTAAAATAAAATTAACAACACAAGAAACAACAGGTGGCGAGGATGTGGAGAAAGGGGAACCATCTTACACTGTTGGTGGGAATGCAAACTGGTGCAGGCACTCTGGAGAATAGTATGGAGGTTCCTCAAAAAGTTAAAAATAGAGCTACCCTATGATTCAGCAATTGCACTACTAGGTATCTACCCAGAGAATACAAAAACACTAATTCAAAGGGATACATGCATCCCAATGTTTATAGCAGCAATATAATAATAGCCAAATTATAGAAATAGCCCAAATGTCCATCAATTGATGAATGGATAAAGAAGTGATATCTATCTATCTATCTATCTATCTATCTATCTATCTATCTATCTATCTATATAATGGAATATTACTCAGCCATCAAAAAGAATGAAATCTTGCCGTTTGCAATGATGTGGACATGGATGGAACTAGAGAGTACTCTGCCAAGTGAAATAAGTCAGAGAGAGACAAATACCATATGATTTCACTCATATGTGGGATTTAAGAAACAAAACAAATGATACAAGGGGAAAAAAGGGAGAGAAAGGCAAATCAAGAAACAAACTTTTCACTGTAGAGAGCAAACCAATGGTTACCAGAGGGGAGGTGGGTGGAGGGATGTGTGAAATAGGTGGTGGGGATTAAGGAGTGCACTTGTGATGAGTACCAGGTATTGTATGGAAGTAAGTGTTGAATCACTAAATTGTACACCTGAAACTAATATTACACTCTTAACTAACTGGAGTTTAAATAAAAACTTAAAAAATAATAAAAAAAACTTTGAAAAAAGATAGGTTAATAGAAAGTTCTAAATTGAAATGCAAAGGGACAACATAATGAAAAACAAATGGAACAGAACTCTGAGACAATTACAAAGGTATAATACATACATGTCTCACTGGAATACTGGAAAGTGATTGACCTGAATATTCATGAGACTCTCATTTCCCAAATACCAAAATGAGATGAAGACATTAGAAGAAAGGAAAACTAAAGACAAATATTTCTTATGAACATAGATGTAAAACAAACAAAATATTAGCAAAGCAAATCAGCAATACATAAAAGTAATTATATACCACAAATAAGTGGGATTTATTCCACTTATGCAAAGCTGATTCAAAATTCAAAATCAGTCATGTAATCTGCCACATCAATAGGCTCAAGAAGCAAAAGTATACGATCATATCAATTGAAGCAGAAAGAGCATTTGAAAAAAAATCCAACACCATTCATTATAAAATTTTTCAACAAAATAGGAATAGAGGAGAACTCCACCAACTTGATAAAGGACATCTACAAAAAAAAAAAAATCTGAACTTACTTAATGATGAGAAATTGGATACTTTCCATTAATACTAAAAATAAGGCAACTATGTCCTCTCTCACTACTTCTATTCAACATAATACTGGTAATCCTGGCTACTGCAATAATACAAGGAAAGGAGATTAAATATATACAAATTGGAAACGAAGAAATAAACTTTTTATTTGCAGATGATACAATTGTTTATGTAGAAAATCCCAAAGAATTGACAAAAAAATCTCCTCAAACTAAGAAATAAGTACAGTAAGGTCACAGGATGCAAAGTTAACATACAGAAGTCAATTGCTTTCCTATATACCAGCAGTGAACAATTTTGGAATTTGAAATTAAAAACAGTATGCTTTGCAATAGCACCTCCCAAAATGAAATACTTAGATATAAATCTGGCAAAGTATGTATGTACAGCATATATGGAAAACTACAAAACTCTGATGAAAAAAATGAAAGAACATCTAAATAAATGGAAAGATATCCCGAGTTTACGGATTGGGAGAATCAGACTGTTAAAATGTCATTACTTCTGAAATGGATGAAGAGATTCAATGCTATCGCAATCCAAATCCCAGCAAGCTCTTTGGCAGGTACTGTGAAAATACTCTAAAGTTTATGTGGAAAGTCAAAAGACCTAGACTAACCAACACACTACTGAAGGAAACAGAACACGGAGGATTCACAGGACCCAATTTCAAGACTTACTATAAAGCAATAGTAAGCAAGATAGTGTAGTATTGGTAAAACAACAGATCAATGAAACACAATCAAGTGATCTCTGATCAAGGGGCAAAGGTAGCTTAATAGAGGAAGGACGGAACTTATAATGAAAAATTGCACATCCAAGGAAAAAATGAGCCTAGACACAGACCTCAATATTTCTCCAAAATTAACTGAAACCCTATCATTGACCTAAATTTGAAAAGCAAGACTTTAAAGCTTATATAAGAAGACCACAGGAGAAAGTCTATCTGACCTTGCATCTTGTGATCATTTTTAGATACATTGTCCAGAGCATGATCCATGAAAGAAAAAAAAAATTGACCTGTTGGACTTCATTAAAACGAAAAACTTTTTGTCTGTGAGAGAAACTGTTAAGAGAATGAGAAGACAAGCCAGAGACTGGGAGAAAATATTTGCAAACCACACATCTGATAAAGGGCTTGCATCCAAAATACACAAAGAACCCTTAAAACTGAACAATAAGAAAACAAACAACCTGATCAAAAAATGAGCAAATGATCTGAAAAGACATCTCACCAAAGAAAATAGATGAATGGAAATTAGGCATGCAAAAAGATGCTAAAAATTATTTTTCACTGGACACTTACAAATCAAAGTAACAATGAGATGCCACTATATACCTCTTTAATATGGCTAAATTCCCAAGAACTGACTATAACAATTACTGATGAGGTGTGCAGCAATAGCAACAGTTACCCATTGCTGGTACGAATGCAAAGAGGTACAGACACAAGAAAGAGTTTGGCAGTTTTGCACAAAGGTAAACATGGTCTTACCATAAGATCCAGCGATCATGCACCTAGGTATTTGTCCAGCTGACAGGAAAACCCAAGTTCTCACAAAAATCTGCATGCAGATGCTTATAGTAGCTTAATTCATAACTGACAAAACCTGGAAACCAGGATATACCTTGATAAGTGGGTAGGTAAACAAATTGTGGTACGCCCATGCAATGAATATTACCCATCGATAAAAAGAAATGAGCTATTGAGCCGTGAAAAGACATGAGTAAACCTTAAATGCAGATTGCTCAGTGAAAAAAGTCAGTCTGAAAAGGCTACACACGCTGTATAATTCTAATTATATGATATTTTGTAAAAGGAAGAACCATAGAGATAGTGGAAAGATGAGTGGTTGCCACACGTTCATGGGAGAGTAGGTGAAGATTGAGTAGGTGAGGCCTAGAGTTTCATTTTGGTTTGCTTCTAGGATGGTAACAATTCTGTAGGATACTTTAATTGTGGATATAGGACACCATGCATTTGGCAAAACTCAGAACTTAACAGCACAGAGAGTGAACCTTAGAGTAGTCAAATCTTACAAAATCATTTTGGAAGTTGGGGGATCTCAGAATAAAATGCAGAATGTGACGAGACAATCTAACTCTGTTACAAATGTATTAAACTGTCTTACTGGGCGCCTGGGTGGCTCAGTCATTAAGCGTCTGCCTTCGGCTCAGGTCATGATCCCAGGGTCCTGGAATCGAGTCCCACATAAGGCTCCCTGCTCGGCGGGAAGCCTGCTTCTCCCTCTCCCACTCTCCCTGCTTGTGTTCCCTCTCTCACTGTCTCTCTCTCTCTGTTAAAAAATAAACAAAATCTTAAAAAAAAAAACAAAAAAACTGTCTTACTGAGGGGATGGGGAAAAAAGGCTCTGACCTAAGGAACTTTGGAAATGAATAGAGTCTATACGACTAAAGGCAAAACCAACCGCACATATGCACTTTAGTTGATAAAGTTGGTTCGCGTGGTGTGTGGGGCTTAACAATTCAGATACTGATACATGTATGTACGGGAGATAAACAATGAAGTAACTAGATGGAGAATTATGCGTGTTGTCATCACTGGGTCAAACAGTCATTATTCTCATCTGGATTCCTGCATTGTTTTCTAACAAATTTCCTGAGCCACTTAAACTTTCATAAACTCTAGGCATTCTTGATTTTATAGCCCATCATCCTTATCCTTATCTTGTTCAGCCATATTGAAATACTCCCACATCTCACATTAAACACAATATTTTTGCTTTGGGAATAGTTTTTAAATTTGCCTATGAAATTACTTGGTGACAAAATTTTATTTAATATATAACCAGTTAAGATAAAAAAAATCCGTTATTTATTAGAAATTATCCTATATGTATGACTTCTTATAAGTGAAAAGAATCTAAGTCCCCAGTTTGTAAAAAAATTTAATGGCATATTTATGAATTTTATATTTGAAAATAAACAACTTTAATAGGCTTTTGACTAAACATTTGTTAATTTTGTTGCTGTGGTATTCTTTCTCAATACCCTTACGAGCTTAGTACTATTTTTCAGTTGAAAAACCCAAACACATACCTCTCTTAAGAGCATAACTAAGTGTCAGAGCCAGAATTTGAAGAACTTCACTGTTAGTCATTACCCTCTTCTGAATGCTCTAGGAACGTTTTCCTCCTGGTTTGTGGATAATTCTCTGGTTCATGCTCCCTTGTGAACCTAGGTTTGTTAACTGAGTGATCCTGCCCATACATATTAAATGGAAGACCAGAGAACTCTGCCCATATACAAAGCATACCAGCTGTATGGTATTTCACATAACCTTTAGATAGACAAGATAAACAGCAGTGTTATTTATTAGTGGTGTCCTGTTTTTACAGGGCATTTAAGAATAACTATCCTTTCAATAGATAGTTTTAAATTTTTGGATCAGCATAGGGTGCGTACTAGACTTGTTATTTCAAAGTCAATACCTTACAAGGGTGACCTCTGATTACTGCTCTTCTCCCCTCCCAGTGATCAGCACACAGCGTGATAGTTCAGATGGTAAGATGCTTGAGTGTAAATCATTCATCAGTGCTGTTGCCACATTTGGTGAAACATATTTCTTCCTTCTTTATTAGCAAATGCTTCAGTTTTCGAAGCATTTGAGTGTTTACTTGATGTTTTGACTCTGGTCACAGTAGAGAATTTTAGCCTGGGATGATTGCCAGCAACCATTCACTGACTAGTTCATGCAACATGGATGCTATTTTTCCTACTGCTGGGCCCACATCGTGATAATCTTTGGCTTTGAGGTCATGCATGGCATTCTTCTTGCCTGTTACATTTATAACATTTGGAGTCCACTTTCAATAAAAAATGTTTATTAACAAGGCATCTGTCATAGTCCAGTAAGGCTGCTTTAGTGAGAGCAGCAAAATGTGACCAAAATGTGTTCATTCAGGTAGGCAGTCAGTGAGAACTTAATAAGGCATTTATTTATTTACTTACTTATATTTTACTTACTTATTTTTATGATATTGTCAAATTTAAAGCAACAGTGATGAAGTTTTGCTAAATTTAGTAAATTCTATGGGTTTAAAGTCTTTTCAATATAAAGATAGATTATCTCTGTGAAGCTTCTGATGATATGGACAGGAAGGAAAAATGCTATTATCTGTGGGGTCAAATATAAAATTGTAGTTCTTACTAGGTTTTATCCATTCTTCTATTCCTTACTGTTCTCATGGGTAAACAGATAAAATTCTCTATAAAACCTGCCTTGAGAGAAAACTCAAACAGCTCAGCTATTAAAATCAGTAGAGACATCAGGCACTGATATTGGATGGAGAGATAACTCATGACAGGTTATTTGAGTTTAGGAAATAAATAAAATAGCATTTTTTAATTTTCATGAAGGGGGATTAGGAGAAACGGCCTTGTGGCAGGAGTATGTACAGAAATCAGTCCTTTAAGTTTCATTCAAGAGTGATTTGGTAAAATCTGTACATGTTGGAATATATGTTAATGTACATTTTGTTTGGGGAATATTCTTAAAACTCACTGAATATGGTGGGTAAGAAGTCACCTAATTCTTAATAGTATATCCAACCAAACTTTTTAAACTCTTAATGAGGATTTGGAGAAATTACAACAAATGACCCTTACTAGATTGAAAATGTAATACAATGAAATAAGTTTCTCTCTTCTGGAAACCGTAGAATAGGAATTTTTATATGCTCACTTCACTATGATTTCCTTTTTTACATTTCCTGCATTCATATGAGAAAGAAATAAATGCATGTTAAGTTTAATCAGGAAAGCAACTTTCATCATGTGTCACAGGAAGAAAAGTATAGATTAAACTTAGTTGTCTATGTCTCCTAAACATAGTGTATTCTACAATGACGTTTAATACATTGTATTTCAGTTGATATTTTTGAGTGTCTACTATTCTAATTTGACATATTTGAGTGTTTAAGTCCTTTCTAAGCCAGAAAGGAAGTGATGGGTAAGATTTGTCCTCTTAGTGTTTAGTGGCACAAATAGATGATGTAGGTACCTGCTGCCATGTGTTACCGGACACCAAAAGAATTGCTGGCCATGTGAGCAGAGATTGCAGAAAAATTCTATTATCAGAGGAAATCAGGAAAATCATCACAGTAGATTTGTATTATGAGTAAGAGCTTTGAAAGATGAGTGAGAAATATAGAAATAGAAAGAAGGATTTTTTTTTTTTTAAAGGAATGGGCTAGAGGAAAAAAAAATTCTGGATCTTAAAAGGTCCACTGGGCTCTGAAGCAGTGGTGAGAGCTTTCCTGTGAGAGGAACGGAAAACGGAACATCACCCTAAAGGCTAATTCAGGGCTCCAACCTGAGGTGGTCAAATGGAAGCATCTTTTGGTTTGGCTGTTTTCACAGTTTTATACAGTGCTTTTTAACCTTCAGAAACTGGCCATCCAACAACCCAGAGACAGCAGCAAAAAATATTTGTTGTATTTCTTTCCAATTTTTGTTCAGTGATTTTTTTTTCTTTTAAAATAAGGGGTACAAACTTCAATGCCAATGAGGAGGAGACAGGTCACGAAAACTACTGGAGTAGGTGCAGGGGAAATATTTGGCTTCCCTCTCTGGTATAAGAAGAAAGAGCATGTGTGATGGGAGGCGACAGCCCTAGGGGCGGGGACACCGCTGCAGGGGTCCCTGGGCTGAGCCCACAGCACGATGCTCCAGTGTGGCCCTATCTCATTTTGCAGATGAAGCCAGAAATCAGGATTTTTATGTGCTATCTCCCCATTTTACAATGTTGGCAGAGTCTTCGCATTTTGAAAAACACTGTGTGGGCCAACTTTACGGCACAGCCAAGCAATTAGGGCTGAAGAGCTCGTCAGACCGTGGGCGGCCAGTCCCCCGTTGCTGGTTTATGTCTTGGAAACCAGGCGCTGCGCTCAGCATCCTGCTCTTTTTCCATTAAGATTAAAGCGCAGTCGGACCATTGGAAATTCAACAGCACCTTTTTTAGTATGAAAAAATGTAAATATGAAGAAAATTAGAAGTATGTAATACATATACATCTATTTATCACTCATATTTAACAATTGTTCATCCTTAATTTTGTTTACATCGGTTTTTTTTTTAAAAATCATACTTCACTGGCTAGATGCAACCTCCTCCGTGCCTCCTCTCCATTAGATTTTAGGCTCTCTTTGCGAGAAAAACTTCTGTGAAGTTAATATTCTTCACATTTTTCTTTTAATACTGCTAATAATTTATATCCCTAAGTAAGAATTCTCATTTGAAGTCTCACAGATTTGAATAAGAGGTATTATACACTACATCTACTTAATCATGTTGTTTGTAAAGATCAGTTTACTTATTTTCATAGCTAAACAGAGTAGCATTATACAAAAGTGTGTGTTTATCTATTGTCTCATTGAAAAACATTTAATTTTTTTCCCAGTGTTTCCCATGAAAATTATGCTGCATTGGGCATCTGTATAGAGGCTTCCTTGGACACATGCTTAAGGTCCTCTAGTGTTTATACCAGAAGCAGGATTTCTCAGTTCTAGCGGGTACATGTCTTCAACTTTACTGCATGCAAACTTTAAAACTGTAATTAAGAATATTAAAGGGGCACTATTAAACCAGCCTCACTCGGTTAAGCGTCTGCCTTCTGCTCAGGTCATGATCCTGGGATATTGGGATCGAGCCCCACGTCAGGCTCCCCACCCAGACAGGAGTCTGCTTCTCCCTCTGCCTCTGCCCCCTGCCCCCCCGCCACTCTCTCTCACATAAATAAATACAATCTTTAAAAAGAAAAAAAAAGAATATTAAAAACTGACCTCTCAACGTAATCATACAAATTCACACCTGGCCTGTGAGTTGCTTTTTCCCTTTCTTTGCCAGGATGTACTGTCATCTAATTAAAACTTTTTAACAATTAGATGAGTGAAAAATAAGGTATGATTGTGTTTTTGAATTTCTCCCACCACTAGAGAGTTCGAACATCTTTGAGTATGTTTATTGGCCATTTGGGTTTCCTCTTCTATGACCGACCTTCCTGTTTTCTATCCTTTGGCCATTTTCTTCTGTATTGATATTTTTAAATAAAATCCAGGATTCTTCACAATTCTAGTTATCAATTCATTGCCAGCCACACGTACTTCAAGTAAAAAAATTTTTTAGGAGTGCCTAGGTGGCTGAGGTGGTTGGGCATCTGACACTTGATGACACCTCAGGTCTTAATTTTCGGGTTGTGAGTTCAGGCCCCACGTTGGACTTCACGCTGGGTGTAGAGCTTACTGAAAAAAACAAGAAACTTATCAGTTTTGCTTTTTTTGTTCAGGCTATTGCATCTTATCTAATGAATCTTTTTCTGGAAGTCATGACAATATTCTCCTACATTTTATTAAAAATTTTAACATTCTGTCTTCCACAGGTAGGTCTTCAATTTGCCTAGGATCTACTCTGTGTGTGGTGTGCTACAGGGCTATGATTCCTTTCTTATTAATAATCAACAGTTGTTTCAGCCCTATTTCTTGCCTAATCCCATTTCCCATCCTACCATTTGCTCTCTTTCTGGAATATTTATTGAATCTCCTTTCAATCCCCCTAATACTTGAAAGACAGACTGTACCAAACATACAGGGTGCAAAGCCACCCAGTTCAGGACATTCACTAGTTTTAGCTCAAGCACCCTGGTACGCTGACTAGTGGTTACTAAGGTACAGCAGTAAGAAATGAAAGAAAACTCTACTGGAACAATCCTCAAGTCATCACAGAGGTGCAGAAATTAGGAGTTTAAGGTTTCAATGTGTTAACTACACTGGAATTAAAATAAACTTAAAAAAAAAGAAAATACATTAGCCAAAAAAAGAGTTTAAGGTTTCAGTCAATTAAACATTTGTTTCAGCTATTTGATCCTAGGTACTAAGTCTAAAATGAATTATCCTTCCCACTGACAAAGGGGAAGAGAGTTTTTATGGGTTTAGTCTATGCTGACAGCTCCATAATACAACAAGATCTGTGCTATGAAAAAAACTTAGGTAAAATATTTTTATTTATTACAAATACTGTATCCTTTGCCTCTTCTCCAAGGCTTCACGGAAAAAGAAAAACTGTTGAGGTATATAGGTATTGCCCCCCATGAGGTAAGACTGCCCTGTACAAAGCTCCAGGTAAACCTGTAGGAACAAATAGTTTCAAATGGATTTAAAATTAGTAAAGTGGCAAAAGCATTATCTATCTTTAGAACTCCTTTTTTAAAAGATTTTATTTATTTATTTATTTGAGAGAGAGAGAGCACAAGAGTGGAGTGAGGGGCAAAGGGAGAAGCAGACTCCCCACTGAGCAGGGACCCCGATGTTGGGACTCTAACCCAGGATTCCAGGGTCATGACCTGAGCCGAAGGCAGAAGCTTAACTGACCTGAGCCACCCAGGCACCCTATTTTAGGACTCAACCTCAAAAATTCTCTCAATTATGAAATATTGCAGTGCAGTTTTCTTTCCTTCCCCAAACTCTAAAAATGCCTGATTCCTTTTGTCATTTCAGGCATTTCTCACTCATTGACTGTGAATCACCATCTGCTCCATCTGCATTTGGCCATTCGACACCCGATGGCTACCTTGTTCATCATTTTAGAGAAATGATGGATTTGGAGACTATAGAAATAGAGATTATTGCCTCATTCTTCCCCGTTTCTGAAGTCCATATAAAGCCATTTGAACTCTGCTCAACTGAACTCAGATTCTCCTTTTTCAATCAGCATAAAATTGATATGTCCATTCTGGTGTGCTTTGAATCATTTGATCAATAAAGTGAAAACTGTTTAAGTATTTTAATTAACACCTCCCCCAAGGAAGCTTGATTGTAAGTCTGCATGTTTCAAAAATTACATTAACAACTCTACTATCGTCTTCACAAAATATATCATCAAGATGCCCTTCCTCTTGTGTTCTCTTTGCTTGTTTCCCCCCCTCCTAAAATGTCCTCCCTTCCTCAGGCAACAGCAGGGGGCATTTTTAAAGAAATGCTTTCCCACTTGAGGTCACTAAAATATTTCGGCGTCCTAAGTTCTGCTCTGCTTCTCTAAGCTCGGAGCTTCACAGGGCTGTAGACATTGTGAGTGAGCTTGCAATTTTTTGAGGGTTCCGAAAAAATTTTAGGAAACTGATGGGATTTTCCTGCATCAAGGACAACTGAAGACGTCGATGGGAGGAACTCAGGGAGCAGAATAGCCTGTGGTGTTGGCCCATGGGTTCTCAACTTGGCTGTTCACTGAGCACATTTTGGGCAGTGCAGCTTTGTCCTGAAGTCTCTACACTCTCCTTTGGGCTCATTATTACCTGCGCGCAGGGGGACGGTTTTAAATCTTAGGCCACATGGTATTTTGACCTTGGCAAGTGACTGCAGCTTATGACAGTTTGTCCACAGGAAAGTTGCTGTTTTTATAGACGAGAGAGCACAGAAATCAAACCTGCATGGAACAAAGGCTTAAGGAGGTTTTAGTTTTAAATTACTAGTGCCAAGCTTAGGTAAGCAATGCTGGATCATCTGTACCAAGCCCCTTCTGCATGCAGGGTTAAGGAGGGAGCGCTGAAGGAGCAACATTGGCTTCCAGTGGCTATACAGTGGCTCCCAAGGCAGGCCCCACTGTGCTGGTCTCAAACAGAGTGAATTGCATATGAGGGAGGAATCACCCCACAACAGGCTTCTTCGGTGACAGCAATAACAACAAGAGGCAGTGCAAAGGGCCCCCGTGGTACCGATCTGAAAAACATCATGGCAGGAGAGTAGATACTGATACTGCAGGGTGCCAGAAACACCAGCCTTCGAGGGAGATGGAAATGAAGCCGGTTTTTAATGTAATGGATGGAAAAGAAAGGCACCTCGAGTAAGACTGGGGACTGCACCGTCTCTTCTGCAAATGTCTAAACATTCCATGATGGCAACAATACCTTCTTTCTCCATGAGAGGGAAGGCAGTAAGCATATGTTGATATTAACCACTGAAATGGTAATGGTAGAGGGTCAAAATTTGCCTTTTGTTCAGAGATTCCTTCCAATACACTAAAAAGTCCATAGATCATGGATTCTGGGTGGTGGACCTAGAATGACTGGCCTCTTAGGAAAGCTGGACCTGAGATTTTTCTCCAGATACCTTGCTTTATGCAGACTCTGGAATGCTCTTGGCTAGAGTCCTTGCCTATAGGAACTACAGGATTCTGCTAGGGCTTCATCCTGGGTTCTGTGATTTTTTTTCCTCAGATAGCTGTTTTTGAGTCTGAAGGTTATCTTATGCTCTAAATTTAATGGGTGTGATGTGATAGCTATGATAATCTTATGGATAATCATGTGAGTCCAGAACCACTTTGGATTCTTTACAAATGGGTCTCGGGAGAATCTTGAAACTGAACAATACTACAACTTCAGAGGCCCAGAAAGAATGCCATTCGTTGTAGTCAGAGGCTTCCCAGACTGTATTTACTGAAGAATCCCTGAGAATCCTCTGGCTGAGACAGAGCAGAATAAAATGTTGGAAAGGATGATTTCAGGCTTTTTTTGTTGTTGTTCTTCCTGCTGTGTACTTCTGGTGTATCTTGAAAAGTAATTTTGTGCTTTGACTTAAATTTCTTCCTCAGAATTTGATAACTGGGAGAAAGTTTATATTCAAATTCCAGGCATATCCACATTACTGTCATTTAATGATATTGAAGAAGTTGACCAACCTATCCCAGTTGGCCTGGGATTATTCTGTTTTAAAGCAGAATGTCCCACATCTCAGCAGTGCCTCTGTCTCAGACAACCTGGGATGATGGGTTGGCCTTTCCAATAGGCTTGATGTACTTTGGGATGTGACATAGAAGGAAGTGTGGGCTTTGGCTTTGGGAATAGATTGGATATGAAGTAGATTTTTTTTTAAATTATGTTCAGTTAGCCAACATATAGTATATCATTAGTTTTGATGTAGTGTTCAAAGACTTATTAGTTGTGTATAACACCCAGTGCTCATCCCCACACATGCCCTCCTTAATACCCATCACCTGGTTACCCCATCCT
This sequence comes from Mirounga leonina, assembly GCF_011800145.1. NCBI lineage: Eukaryota > Metazoa > Chordata > Mammalia > Carnivora > Phocidae > Mirounga > Mirounga leonina. Next base: position 33,451,370 of record NW_023270320.1, on the reverse strand, counting down.
CCCACCCCCTCCCTTCTGTAACCCTCAGTTTGGTTCCTGGAGTCCAGAGTCTCTCATGGTTTGTCTTCCTCTCTGATTTCTTCCCATTCAGTTTTCCTTTCCTTCCCCTGTGGTCCTACATGCTATTCCTTATGTACCACATATAAGTAAAACCATTTGATGATTGTCTTTCTCTGCTTGACTTATTTCACTTAGCATAATCCCCTCCAGTTCCATCCATGTCGATGCAAATGTTGGGTATTCATCCTTTCTGATGGCTGAGTAATAATCCATTGTGTATATGGACCACATCTTCTTTATCCGTTCATCTGTTGAAGGGCATCTTGGCTCCTTGCAGAGTTTGGCTATTGTGGACATTGCTGCTATGAACATTGGGGAGCATATGGCCCTTCTTTTCACTACATCTGTGTCTTTGGGGTAAATACCTAGTAGTGCAATTGCTGGGTCTTAGGGATATGAAGTAGATTTAATTGACATATTGCTCTGACCCACTTGAGAGTTTTCTCTGAGCCAAATGTCGAATTCCTCCCAGAGGCTCCTGGAGGACATTCAGGAGAGCAGTAGCGATGTCAAGAGGCCACTGGATGCAGTATATCTTGCTGTATGGCTGTCCTCATCCCAGGAGGAAGGTGGTCCCACTTCAGGGTGGCCATAGGCTCAGTGGCAAAGCCCAAAGACTTAAGGGAACAAAAAGCTAGATGATATTGAAGAACGTTCCCTTCCACATTTTGTTATTCTCTTTCACAAAGAAGAACTGCATTAGTAAAACACTTCTAGGCTTTCTCCCTGCTCTCATTAACTTATCTCATGTGAATCCCGCCTGGTTGCCCATGTTTCCTGTTCAGATCACAGCCGCTAGCTTAAAGCAAATGCTCGGAACCAGTGCTTCTCAAGAGTGTTCTGACGAAGGCATCAGCTTCATCAAAATTTGATATCCATCTACATTTGGGGGCACCATCCCAAGCTGCTGAATCAGAACATTTGGGGTTGGGGAATCTCATGCTTCCAGAAGTTCTAAATGCAGGTGGTGGGGTTCTTATGCAGGCTAAGGTTTCAGGTGCTGCAAGTTTAGTATTAAGAAGGTCTCTTCCTAAATAAATATATATAGTTTTTACCTTTGTTACGGGATGCAGGTAAGTTACCAGAAACTGATCTTTTTAGGTCTTGCTTTTATAATATTTGAGGTGGGATCAGGGCAGTGTTTAGTCTAAGGTGAATTATTTTCTACTACTGAGGCAAGACCCCTCTAAGTTCTCTTACTTGAAGCCCCAGAAATTACAGTTTCCACTCTGGCTGGTGGGAAGGGGCACTATTTCCAGCCCTGGGTGAGGTCTGGTTATGGTGCTTCTAATTCTGTGGGGTGGTTCTTTCCATGGATTCAGGTAGTTTCCTCACATGCATGAGCTCTTTAGGATGTCTTCCTCTCTGGTACTCAGCCCTGAAAACACACGCTGCCATGGCCTCTTGGACTCTGAGCACTGTCATCTCGGATCAGGAGAATGCTGGCTGGGCTCGGGACCCCTGCCTGCACGATGGCTGGGAGATTCGCTCAGGGAGGCAAGCCGGGAAACCACAGTGCTCACCCATCCCCAGTGCTCAGGAGTCATTCCTTTGTTGCCTGATGTCTGATGTCTTGAAAAAATATTATTTCAGATACTTTGTCTTTTTTAGTTGTGTGAGGCAGGAAGTGAAATCTGGTTTCTGTTACTCCTTCTTGACCTGAAGTGGAACAAGTCTTAGGCTATTTTAACGATGATGGCAGGGTATTCTTTTATGCAGAGACTTTTATTTGTATTTTTATTTTCCCATAGTAAATTTCAGATCACTTCATTATATTCATCTTCAATATCCCTCAGGGATTTTTACTTGAACTGCATTGCACTTTTAGAATTAGAGAATGAATATCTGTAATGCTGTTATGAGCACCATCAGGAAGTATGTATAACACAACTCTAGGGAGTGCTATTCAGGGTGGATTCTGTAGGAGTGGCCCCAACTGGGGAAGGGCAATAAAATGGTCCCACACACAAGACACTTCTCTGCATACCGTGACCTTTGGTGTTTTTAAAAAGAAATTTTACATTTTTTTCCCCCAAAACTGTATGCATTCTTTGAAATTTAATTGATAGCTATTTTATAAGTTTTTTGTTCTTGCTGATATCTTCTTGTCTGGCTCATTATTGGCAGTTGTGGGTGCAGAGGAACATTCCTGGTTTTAGTGTAATAATCTTGCCTTTATCACCTTCAATTTTTGTTGTGACCACTCTGAAGATGCAGGATATACCCTCACCCCAAACTGGGCTCAAATGTTGAGACTGCTCACACCACACACACAGCAAGAAGGTATGAAGCTGAGGTCTCTAGGGAGGGGAGGGCAGGACTCCCAAGCTTGAGAGCTGGGTAAGAAGCCTGGCCAATGAGGGTTCCTGTGCGTGGGTGGGGGCTTACTTCATCAGAATCTCGTGCCAGGAACCAAAAGAGAGAGCACCAGGGCCGCCTTATCAGCTTGCGCAGAGGTGGGGCACCCATGGAAGACGTAGGGGTTAGGCTTAAAGGTTGTCCTCAGTCACATTAAAACAATGGAGTCAGTCTCTTTATTACACTTACTAAATCTGAAAGTTTATCTGTTGAGAAACTCAGATGACTCTCATGGGATTTTTTAGTAAGGACTAGGTCATCTTGAAATCAGGACAATTTAATCTTCTATGCAAATCAAACCATATTTCTATCTTTTTCCTAGTTCTCAACCATTTTCTAAGATTCCCAGTAATGTCTTGAGCAATAGCAGTGATAACTAGTATTTCTAACTTGATCTTGATGTTAAGGAAAAATAATTTAAAAATTTTTATTTATTTGTGAGAGAGAGAGAGAATGTGAGCACAAGCAGAGAGAAGGTCAGAGGGAGAAGGAAAGAGAGAATCTCAAGCAGACTCCCTGCTGAGGATGGAGCTGAGCTTGGGCCCACCTCACGACCCTGAGATAATGACCTGAGCCGAAGTCAAGAGTCGGATGCTTAACCGACTGAACCACCCAGGTGCCCTTGGAAAAATAATTTTAACAATTTCCATTAGAAGTGGTGATATCTTGTAACTTATTTTGCAGATAGTCTACAACAAGAAAGTTCTCTTCTGTTTCTATTCTTGTTAGAATGTTTATCATAAGTAGGTGTTGAATTAAAATTCAAATATGCTTTTCCTTCAAAGATTTAGATGGTTAACATAGTTGTGTTCACTTAGTCAATTATATGGGGAATCACATTGATACATTTTCTGCTACAAAGTTATCTTTGTTCTCCAGTAATAAATTCTAAGTGGATATATTCCACTTAAAGATGTTACTTAAAATGCGTAACTAAGAATTTATTTAGGATTTTGAGTCCATATACATAAGCTATATTATGTATTTTGTGTGTAGGTGCACTGTCTGTACCTGGGTTGGTTATTATGCTCATACTAGCTTTATATATTGATATAGGAAAGTTTTTTCCTTCATATTCTCTGTTTCTATAAATTAAGGATTATTTATTCTTTGAAGTTAGAACTCACCAATGAAAATTCTGGCCTTAGAGCTCTTTTAGACGTATGTGCAAACAGCTGAAGTGTTTTATTTTCATCTGTTTCCTTAATACTTCCTTTGATTCAGCTTTTTCTAGGTGGTTTTTTTTTTTTTTTTGATTCTCAACATTTAAAAACATCTTTTCAGAAATATATTTATTTTATCTGGACTTATTTATATAAAGTTATGCACAAGAACATTTTATCATTTGAAAAATCTGTCATTTAGTCCATTCCACTTAAATTTTTTCTTTCCTTTTTTCTCTTGCTAAAGATTTATCTTAGTGTTTTTTCTTTTCTTTTGTTTTGTTTTTTAAGATCCAGCCTTTTGTTTTGCCACTATTCTGTAGCTGTTTCATACTTTATTCCCTTTTGCTTTGTCTGCCCCCCCTTTGTGTCCATCCCTCCCTTCTTTCCTGAACCCCAGCTGGAGGAGTTAAGTTAATCATGTTTCTGGGGCCAGTGCGGGTCTGAGCACCGAGGCACACAAATCTCCTTCGCTCGTCTGCCTGTCTGAGCCAGGTTCTCCAGAAAACAGGGCCTGAGGAAAAGGTGTCTGAGCTAACAGGTTATGAGGCTATGCAAGCTCATGGGACAGAAGTGGGGAGACAGCACAATGAGCCAGAGGCAGCGAGGAAGGCTGGCTCTTTGATCTTGCAGAGCATGCCATAGACGAAGCTGTAGGGATGATTGCTTCTCAGAACTTTCTATGTGGGGACGAAAGGAAAGAACTGATGGCAGTTCACAATTCCTACTGGTCAAAGCCGGGGTGTTCAACCCTTGCTGGGTCTGGGGGCTCTAACGTTTTCTACAGCCACGTGTTCGCGGGGCAGCTCGCGGGCTGGCACTGAGGTTGTGCATCAGGGGGGCCGTCCTGCTGTCCTGGGGGCGTCGGTCGCTCTCATGTGGCTGAACTCTGCAGCAGCCGCAGGGGCACAGCAGAGGGGACCCAAACAGGAACAGCTGGGAAGACCTAAGTGGCCCTCAAGGCGCTAAAGCTGACAGGCACCCTCTCTTTCCCATCTTTCTGTGCCCTGCTTTCCGTCCTGGTGAAGTCACTGTCTCCACCCCCTTCGCCGCATCGCGTGTGCTCTTGTGGCTGAGTGTACGTGTTCGGGCTCTACGTGTACGAGCACATACATGTACCTATTCGTGTAGGCGCCAGAAGGACATGGTGTTGCCGCATGTGCACGACCTTTCATTTATATCCCCGCCCCCCAGAAGTCCTATCCACTTTGTCAACGTTTTTACTTTTTCCATTTAGCATGTTTTTCAGTGTTGCTTAGTACATATCTAATTTTTTTCTACTTTATTTTACATTTTTAAAATTTTATTATGTTATGTTAATCACCATACATTACATCATTAGTTTTTGATGTAACGTTCCATGATTCATTGTTTGCATATAACACCCAGTGCTCCATGCAGTAGGTGCCCTCTTTAATACCCATCACTGGGCTAACCCATCCTCCCACCCCCTTCCCTCTAGAACCTTCAGTTTGTTTCTCAGAGTCCATCGTCTCTCATGGTTCGTCTCCCCCTCCAATATCCCCCGCTTCATTCTTCCCCTTCTGCTACCTTCTTCTTCTTCTTCTTTTTTTCTTAACATATATTGCATTATTTGTTTCAGAGGTACAGATCTGAGATTCAACAGTCTTGCACAATTCACAGCGCTTACCAGAGCACATACCCTCCCCAGTGTCCATCACCCAGTCACCCCATCCCTCCCACCCCACCCCCCACTCCAGCAACCCTCAGTTTGTTTCCTGCGATTAAGAATTCCTCATATCAGTGAGATCATATGATACATGTCTTTCTCTGTTTGACTTATTTCACTCAGCATAACACCCTCCAGTTCCATCCACGTCGTTACAAATGGCAAGATCTCATTCCTTTTGATGGCTGCATAATATTCCATTGTATATATACACCACTTCTTCTTTATCCATTCATCTGTCGATGGACATCTTGGCTCTTTCCACAGTTTGGCTATTGTGGACATTGCTGCTATAAACATCGGGGTGCACGTACCCTTTCGGATCCCTACTTTTGTATCTTTGGGGTAAATACCCAGTAGTGCAATTGCTCGGTCGTAGGGCAGCTCTATGGGTGGCATCACAATTCCGGACTTCCAGCTCTATTACAAAGCTATAATCATCACGACAGAATGGTCCTGGCACAAAAACAGACACATAGATCAATGGAACAGTACACATCTAATTTTAAAACAAGACACGTCTAATATTCCTCCATTAAATATGATGCTTGTCGAGGTTGATGGTTTATCACAGTATCATTGATGGTTCTCTAGGGCAGAACCTAGATTCTGTTCTAGCTAATCAAAGCAGAAAAGGACATATTATCTGCAAGAAAGTCAGACACCTGTAAAATCGGGACTGGATCCACAGTGAGAAATGTGTAACCACACACAGCTCCGTTCTGGTGGAATAGTGCTGGGATTGCTGTCTGCCACTCAGAACCCAGGGCTTTTGTGGGCAAATGCCCTGACATGTGCCTCAGTTTCCCCAGAAACACCAGACCTCCACCACTACAAGCCAATCTCTCTGCCCTGTTACTTCCAGGTCTCACCTAATTACGTCTGTTTGGCAGAAGCCAGGTCCCACACAGAACTCTAGCTGTAATAAAAGTACAGAAGATACAGTTTTTAGCTTTCTAACCTCAGTAGATCAAGAATTCTACCAGAGTGTATTTGAATGGGTGCGAAGTGAATAAATTTATAGCGTCTACCATAAGTTGAGAAGCATCAATATAAGAAAATTCTTTTCTATTCCTAATTATTCCTATTAGTTAAAGGACTTTTTAAGACTTATTTATGCCTATCGAGATTTATCAAATGCTTTTTATGAGCCACAGTGTCCAAGCTTATTGTAGGAATTTGTTATTTGCTAAGTCTTTATGCAAGAAAGAATGAGTTCAAGTGAACAGAAGCAGAGGTTGGACCATGACCCTATTTCACCTCCTCAATTGCCTTGCTAAGCATGTAGTGTAGGCCCCAAAGAGAGTGTAAAGGATTAGACAATCCATTTTCTGTAGGTAAGTCAAGTCACGAGGCAAGTTAACTGGAATGAAATACTTAAACATTTTTCAGTGTTCTGTCGGAGTCAAATGGTTTTTCTCCAATATGGTGAATTAGAGGGCATTTCTAATAACATTTTTCAGTATTCTGTTGGAGTCATATGGTTTTTCTCCAATATGGTGAATTAGAGGGCATTTCTAATGTTGAGGTATCCTTACATTCTGGGAGCAACCTCTGTTTCATAGTGATGCAGTGTGTGTGTGTGTGTGTGTGTGTGTGTGTGTATTCTAATAACAGTCTTGTTTTCTTTTTAAATAATAGTTAATGTCTACTGCTTTTTTCCATGTTTTTATGAACTCTTCGTAGACATCCTTATAAACAATTACATTTTGATTATTTCTAATTTTTGCTTCTATTAATAATACTTTAATATATTTTTATACCAAAAGTAAAATAATTGGATGCCAAATTGTTTTTAAGAGTCATACTAAACTACTCCTACCAGCAGTGTGGAAGTATGACTGTTTTGCTGCACGCTTAACAGTATTGGGTATTTCATTAAAAATGTGAATAAAAATCCTTGCTAATTGTAAAGGCAAGAACAAGAATCCAGTTGTTTGAATTTTCACTTTGATTATTAATGAGATTAGAGATCTTTCTAAATGTTGGAAAGCCAATATTATTTTTTCCTTCTTTCTGAGAAAAATATTATTAAAATATCACCTACATACAGAGAACTGCTCAGAGTTCATATACATCTATATATAGAACACACTCAATAACAGCAGAATACACATTCTTCTCAAGTGCACATGAAACATTTTTCAAGATCAGTAATATGTTAGGCCAGAGACAGCCTCAAACAATTGGAGTATCATATTCAGGAAATGACATTTATATCACTTATTCTTTACAATCGACATATTTCTCCAGTGCCCCTTTAGCATTTATTTGTATTATAGAAATGAATTCCTTTTTACTGTGAAGATAGCTTCTATCTTACCTTAAAACCAAATGACAATGTCACCTAGCTGAGAATACTAAAATTCAGTTTGCTGGGGCACCTGGGTGGCTCAGTCATTAAGCGTCTGCCTTCGGCTCAGGTCATGGTCCCAGGGTCCTGGGATCGAGCCCCGCGTCGGGCTCCCTGCTCAGCGGGAAGCCTGCTTCTCCCTCTCCCACTCCCCCTGCTTGTGTTCCCTCTCTTGCTGTATGTCTCTCTGTCAAATAAATAAATAAAATATTTAAGAAAATAAAAATAAAATTCAGTTTGCTTCTTTGGGACTAGTTTTATGAGCTGATTTTTCTTATGAGCAATCAGGAGCTATTTTAAAGATTATTTCCTCTTTGACATACAGCTTTTCACTGAGTAGGACCAAATGTAATCTCTGAAATCTGTATTATTTTAGGGTTCAGGAGCTACTTAGGCAAAGTCCTAGTCTTGCATCCTGAGTGTTTGAGAATGTCATCCAATTAAGAAGGCACACCTAAAACCAAGACACAATCAAGTGACTGATCTCCTCCCCGCCTTCACCATGACTAAGAGGGAGTGTTTTCATCTTCACAATAAGAGGAAATCTCATTTCTTTGGAAAAGATTTCCAGTGTTATCTCTGTTCACATTGCTTAGGGAGATATTAGAATAGAAATTTTGTTTGAAAAATAAAGGATTAAAAAAATAAGAATGAGTTGATGTTACCAAAAACATTATTAAAAAAAATATTTCTGGGTCCATGTTAAGGGCAGATTTATTTCAAATAGCCATGTAACCAGCAAAGCCTGAGAAGTTCTCCAAGATGTGCCCATGGAGTGCTTATCAAGACCATTTCAAGTCTCATCTTTACGTCCTATTGCAGAGTTACAATTTGTGAATAATTATTTTCACTGAGTTCACTGACATGGTTTCCTTCCTTTTTCTTTTCCTTCTTCTTCTTCTTCTTCTTCTTCTTCTTCTTCTTCTTCTTCTTCT